>NW_028277125.1:43036136-43187651 GCF_059951505.1 Python bivittatus | reverse complement strand
TGCAGAACATTTAACGGTGGGTTCCACATCCGGCAACCTGTCATTGATTGGAACCATAACAAATGTTTAAAGTAGAATCCAGGACAAGCATCCATGTCGTACTTTACTGGGATTCTAAGAACTATCCAACAATACTGCCTGGTGGCTCTGGGGCTGTCATGCCTGACTTTGCCTTTACATTTTACAGGTGAAAGTATCTACTGAGCGGCTGGAGCAGTACCTGGGTAGTGAAGATCTGAACACTTCGGCTATATGGCATAACCCCATCCCTGGTAAATTAAATTTAGGGTTCAGGCTTGGGTGGTCAGAGCAGGCAGAGTTCTGGAGAAAATGTGCAAGAAAACAGGTATGCTTGTGTACTGTGACTGGGCTGAGTAGTTCCTGCTCTGTCCTTAATGCCGATGCTTCCCTTTCTTTCTCTTCTAGGTTGTGCTGTGAAATTCCATGAGGCCTCTTTTGCCTGGGAACAGGATTCAGATGTTACTGTGAAAGAGTGAGTCACCATGTACAGCACCAGTTGTGTTGTGGGTGGAATGAGGGTTCTTTTTATTCAGTGACATATTGAGTTGGGCAAGGAAAAATAAACAAATTCTCTTGCTCTTAGAGGATGTCTGGCACTGCTTCATTGGGGACCATTCTCTTTAGCCTAGGAACTAACAACAATCATTTTTTAAACTGCCTCCAGGCATTACTTCACATCTGATTATATGCTTTTCTCTACAGCATCACCTTGGAAATTCCACATGGAAGCCTTGTAGCCATAGTAGGGTCTGTGGGATCAGGAAAATCCTCACTGATATCTGCCATGTTGGGTGAGATGGAGAACATCAAGGGACACATCAATATTCAGGTGACAGGGGAAAAACCTTTTCCCTGTATTAAAGTATGGACTATGTAATAAATAGAACAAAGTAGTAGAATCCTGAAATGAGGCCACTGTTCTGAAGTTCACCTTTGTTTTAAAAAGAAAAGAATAAAACAAACATCACACTCCAGTAAATAAAGAAATAGTTCTACCAGGCAGCTTCTATGCCAGCTTATTCCCTTGCAGAGAGATTTCCCACACATATTCACCTCTATTGATTTCCCACACAGCTGAGCCTTCAAAAATGTGATTTGTTGCCTGCTGTGTGAAGTGATCCAGTCTAATCTGTCACCTAATTGCTTAAAACATGTTACTCTGCCACATGTGTTGACCAGACTTAGTACTCTCCTCCGTGAATATCATTTGCTTTTCCCTACACTCCTCCTTGATCCCAACCATTGACTTAAGATAATAGTTCTTTCCAGCTATTATCTTAAGTAGCTGGATTTCCCCCCTTCTCTTCCTTCAGGGCTCTATGGCCTACGTGCCTCAGCAAGCATGGATACAAAATGCCACTTTGAAAGACAACATCCTTTTTGGGTCACCCCTTGATGAGGCTCGATATCAACAAATCCTAGAGGCCTGTGCTTTGCTTCCAGACCTGCAGTTGCTTCCAGGAGGAGACCTGACTGAGATTGGAGAGAAGGTATCAACTCTGAGTTCAGTGGTCAAAGAAGCACAGAGAGGTACATGAGTTAGAGCCAGTGTGTCAGTTTAATAAAATTCAACGTCTACCAGATTTATCAGGAAAATTACGTTCATGTCCTAACCAATCTTTCTTATTATAAGAGATAAGAAGTAGCAATGAAAAGGCTGTTCAGTGACAGGGAGACAGTTACTAGCTTGTCAACCATAGTTTCCAACTTTTCCTTGCCATCTCTTTGTACATATGCTGTCTACATATCCCAGTGGATACCTGCCTTTCTACCCTTTCTAGCATCCCTGGGAGAAGCCAGTGATGTTTAGTTCTGAGAGGGCATGCATAGATCTGACTTTCTGGTTTTTACTGACATTCTGGTTCAGCTCTGCTTTGGTTTCCCCTGATGCAGTATTCAGATCCAAATTAAGAATCACTAAGCTGTTAAAAATGACCCTGCTTCTCTGGATTGTTTTCTTCATTCTCCTCTTTATTCCCATGAGAATTAAAAATAATTCTATTCCTATTGTTTATGTTCAGTCCTATTTCCTAGCAGTTCAAATTAGTGAGAAATCTGAGATATTAAAACGGAGGAACTGTATAAGCCTCTGAAATCTATATCAGAGCAATACCTTCATTTGGCAAGTCAGAGGTCATAAAATAGTATGTAAGCTTTTAGGATCTCCAGAAACTTTATCAAATTATACTGTATGCAAAGGAAGAAGGAAGTAAATACCTCAGCCTTCCAGATCTCTTGAACTCCAGTTCTGATGTAGTTTAGTTTGCCATCTGTAGATCTATCCCATTTCATTTATTTAGCCACAATCTTAAGATGGAATATGGAAGAAAATGCAGACATTCCCATCAAGCAAAAGACTAAAAACAGATAGAAAGGATCACACTCAATCCTTCACTTCCCCAGTCCCCAGAATTGTTTTTCAAAACCCTAGTCCTTCAGTTGGTTCTCAAGTATTCTCCTATCTTGAATGACTGGCTTGCTGGATTTGTCTGTATCCATCTCTCTAATTGTGCCAATAACAAAATCTAAGTCTAGCCAGCAAACAAGTACTTTAGGATGCATTATTTAATCATCCTTAATCTAAATAGTCCTGGAATTAGCCTCCTGTGCAAACTATGCCACTGGTGCAGATCATAGAGCGGGTTCAGTGATCTTGTGAGTCTACTTTCTTCTGTAGGGAATTAACCTGAGTGGAGGTCAGAAACAACGCATTAGCCTGGCTAGAGCGGTATACAGCAATGCAGATATCTACTTATTGGATGATCCCCTCTCAGCTGTGGATTCCCTTGTAGGACGGCACATTTTTGAAAAAGTGCTTGGGCCAGAAGGACTGCTACAGAATAAGGTAAATCTGCACTATGGTTCCTATTTTGTGTATAATGTGTAGATATTTTTTACTTGTTATTACTATAAAAATTAACATATGTTTCTTCCAAAGAAAATAATAAACCAGACCAGAATCTACCCAGTATAGGAGACTAATAGTACTGATCCGCATTCTTAAAAGATATTGGCTGGCTTGACTGCAAAAATGTTTTAGGATCTGCTTTTTCAGCTGGCTCAAAAAGTCAGGCTATTCAAAATGGCAGATCCCGATCCCTAACTCTAACCGTAACCTTAACCTTTTCCTCAGCTTGGACTCCTAAGAAGAGTGCTTGCTAGTGAATGACATAAGGTGGATGGCTCCTGTCCCTTGCAACAAAGGGCAGGGAAAAGAGTGGACCTGATGGCCTAAATCAGCAGTTCTTAACTGGGGGCCCTAGGATATTTCAAGGGGGCCACAGGTGAAAAGGTGAAAAACATGTAAGAGAGGGGCCATGGCATATGCTAAAGAGGGCCACAGAAAAGTAAAATGTATTATACTTCAAAAACTGTCTTGTTGATGCAAGAAAATGCACTAGTTACTGTTTCATGTCCACATCTGGTAATGGAATCTGGGTGGGGGCTACAGGAATAAAACAAGGTCAGAAGGGGGCCACAGGCGAGAAATAGTTAGGAAACACTGGCTTAAATGGCCCTTTCCAAATACATAATTATATGAAGGTCCACCGGTAACATTACCAGTTCTCCAGTGCCTCCCTAAAAAAACACATTTAATAATATAGTAAAAGATAAATCATGAAGATGCCTTAAGAGGACATTCCATAACAAAAGTGTAACATTTAAAAATTTTGCATACTGAAATCCAGATGGTTGAAGAATGTAGGGGCGGGGTTATCTAAACATGAAAGGAGTTAAATATCTGAGAGATTTAGTAGGATTGCTTTGACAATAATGCCCTATTTTTGAGGAGTCATGGTTATATTGGGTCTGGGAATTGTTCTGAGAAATAGAAAAGTAGTAGTATTTCTGATATTAAAGATTTGATTTAAGAGATGTATAAATTGTCTGTTTTTGAAAAGGCAATTTTATCCACCGATCAAAAAATAACACAATATGTTCTCCTTTTCATTGTCATGGAGAAAATCTATGTGGTTGCTAGGAGTTGAAAATGACTTGATGGCACATAATCAGTAAATGTTCTTCTTTGGCATTGATTTTATGACACTTTGAAACAATAGAGAACTATCATTTATTTTCTTTAATTTAGATTTAGAAATGTTTTAGCATCATTTGATATGTGATGGATATGTGATATGTATAGTTTCCCCCTTTTTGTTGTTTGTTACTGTTTTCTTTTATTGTTTTTATATATTTTCCTTTTTTCCATTTCTGTGTATTTCTTCATATAAAATTTTGTTAAGATAAATCAATAAACTCTATTAAAATTTTTAAAAAATCCTTTGAAAAGAGAAAGAGAAAAAAAAAATACTGAGGGCATTTGTAGAATCACTGTTTATTTAATGACATAAATCCAGGATAGTGTGACTATGAATACTGTACTCAACTGTTCTTTGAATTTGTTACACATGTTTGTGCTACAGACACGGATCCTAGTGACTCATAGCTTAAGCTTCCTTGCACAAGTTGATGATATTGTAGTATTAGAGACTGGAACCATCATGGAACGTGGTTCCTACAGCACCTTACTGGCAAATAGTGGATCATTTGCTCAGTTGCTCATCATGTACGGGAACCTGCAGGATAATATACGTGAAGAAGAAGCTACAGGTAAGGAGATAACAATAAATAAAGAGACAGCATCTAGAATCAATCTTGTTTTCAGATGAGTTCACTAAGATGAAGCTATAGCAAAATATATATCATGGCAATAAGATATAATATGATGAACCTCAGATTTGCTCACCTTAGAATTGTTTCCATCCTGCTATTCAAATATCCCGCGCTCTTGGTTATTTTTAGTGGGTATAGATGAGGAGCTGGAACTGGATGAATATCCTGAACTTGTAACTGAAGAGATACCAGCTGATGTGGTGACTATGACACAGAAGAGTGAGGCCAGTGTCCACCAAAAAATCTTCAACCGCAGGTCAGTTGTTTTACAAGCCTATTGTTCCTTTATCCCCCCTCTCTCCTCCACTTGTTCTCTTCTGCTCTTTTCAGTCACTGTTTTTTCCATTTCTTTTTCTTCTTCCTCTGGTTCTTTTCTGATTCTTTCAGATCTCCTGAGCCTGGTCTGGTTATCTTTCTTCATAAATTATTGAAGCATCACTGGAACAATTCAGCAGCCTAAATTTTATCTTTGTCCTCATGATGCTGGTTTTGTGTCATCCACAGACCATAATTTACAGAGCTTTGTTCTACTGTTTTCCATACTGCAAAACATCCACTAGCCACAAATACAAAGGATAGAAAAGGGTTTTGGGGCAATTCATTATTACAGTGACAACTCTTTCTATAACCACAACAGTGCAAAACCACTAAGGTTTTGCAGGTAAGGAAAAGTTCTCAAAATGAAGCAGTAGGAAACTCTTCAAAGTATGCAATTTCAAGGAACTGTTTGTTCCTTTCTAATGTGTTGTCCCCTAGAAGCAGCTAATAATGACACTCAGCCCCAATACCCAGTATATCATTATCTTCATGCTTGTCCTATCATAGGTTACCCTAATCTGGGCATCTTCTAGGTATATGGAATATTTATTTATTTTACCTACCTTAATCCTATCATGCTGTGGGTGAGTAACAAGATAAAACATACAACACAAAAACAGAGGAAAAAAGTAAAACACATAACAAGGCACCAAATACAGCTAAGGACCAAAGCAAATTCAATCAAACCTTTTGCAAAGTATGGTTGGGGCCATCCATCCATCCATCCATCCATCTCGATAGCACCCAGATTTGAGAAGGCTTCCATATCAACTCACTTGGATGCTTTCAGAGCTCAGAACATCTTTCTCTCCTGACCCATTTTTGCAAGCTGATTTTTTGTGGAATTCTCCACCACCTTTGCTCTGGTGCTATGCCTTGTTCTATTGTGGACCACGGCTTCATTGTGGAACACTACGTAGCCTCATCTCAGCCACATCTTTTGCTAAGCAAAGCCAAGTTGGATGCTTCAGGACAAGGTGATGAAATGTAGTTATTTGTAAAAGGATATACCATTAACCAAATATATGAAGAAGAATTATGTGGACAGCTGCACTTTCAAAATCGGACAGGCCAAGACAAAAAGTGGGTGAAGCCAGGTCTAAAGCTGTATTTGGTTTAATTGAATTCAAAATTTAATTGAAATTAAGTTAGTTAAGTACTATTAATATAATTTTCCCAACTTTCTCCCATATTAGTTTCCAATACATCATATTAAAACTTTATAATGGTAACTTATAATGAATTAGGCACTGCCCATCCCTGAACCATCTCTGGGCAGCTCACAATATGACAAAAACAAGATAAAAACACAATACAAAATACAAGATGGGAATCTGATCACTTACCACAAAAAACACAGGCCTCCATCCACCCTAGCCTGGGAGAACATTCAGGTCTTTTAGGCATTCCGGAATGGCATCAGTGTGGGAGCCACCCAGATTTCAGAGGGGGATCTCATTCCAGAGGGCAGGTGCTGCAATAGAGAAGGTATGTCTCCTGAATCCTAACAGATGGCACTGTTTAACTGAAGGGACTCCGAGCACACCAACTCTGTTAGCTCATACTAGCTGGGCAGAAACTATGGGAGATAGGCATCAAATAACCTGGCCCTATTTATCTCTATTAGCCAGCCTAGAATTCCATGGTTGGGATCCTTTCTGAGTTATTTTAGAGAAGGCTACACAGGAGGAGGCATTCTGAACTCTTTGGGAAGATTTTTCTTTTTCAGAAATGTTTGTAAAGAGCAGAGCGGTGTAGTGCCAGAGCAGCCAAGTTCTAGAAACTCTGCCATTCACCACTGTTTCCTGTTCTAGCCGCAGTACCAGCAGTACTGTATCTGTCAAGAAGGCTCATCAAGGGCATTTGAATGAGAAGAAACCAATGACAGAGTTTAAAGGACAGAGACTGATTGATAAGGAAGCCATGGAAACTGGCAAGGTAAGAGATGAAGACATGGGAATTTTTGCATTCTTTTCAAGGAGCTAGATGGAGATTATTTATGGGGGGCGGGGTAGTGAAGGAGTAAAGCCTTGTGAGGGGTTCTTTTTGTGATGACTGGACACAACATGATAATTTTACACAAACGTTATTATATCACACAGCTTCCCCAATATAAAGATGTTCCTCTGGCTGGGCAGGACTAACTCCATCCTCATAGCCCACATGGGTTGGCTTAACCACATAGACATCTTTAGAGCTTAGTCCTTACAGTTGTTAAAGTTCTTAAAGTGAAATACAGTCCTTGTCTCTCTTCAAAAGTTCTTGCACTTGCTGGGGATTATGTGCTACCTCAACATGGATGCTCCTTATGTGATTACATTTGTATAGCAAACTTGCTGTCAAGTTCCAGGCCAGGTTCCAAACTCTGCTCTAAGTAATGTTGCTGTTGAGCACCCAAGTTGAGCTCCCAAGCCAAGCTCCACACAGGAATCAAGCCAAGATGGGCTGCTTACTTTGGCTTGCGGTCCTGGCAGTTGAACGTCAGCCTTGTGTCTTGCCTCTAGCTGTTGCACTTATCTAGATATCACTTTCTATTTCCTCATCTGCGTGCCATCTCTTCTTCTCCTGCTCACTCACACATATGTTCTGGGTTAGCTTTCTCTTTTCTAGGCTGAGGGTCTGGCTGGGATGAGGTATACTAACCTAGCAGGCTATGGACTTCAGCATGGCCCTGAAAAAGCCAAGGTGTGGCTAAAGTAGCCAGCTGTGGACACCATTACCCCAGTCAAATAGCTGGGAGTCGCCAACCAACTGGCTGGAATGCGTGTGCTGTGAATCTGTGCTAGTCAGTCTGCCTCTCTCTTAACAGGTTCCCCCAACGGAGTGCTTCCCCCTCAGGTTTCCTGGTAGAGCCAGGATTGTAAAACAATCATGTCCCCTTGGGGGTCTGAGGGATGAACTAAGCCTAGCTTTGGGAGGGCTTTTGCCTAGCAGCAGCCATTCCATGTTTTCAGTACTGCTTTTCCCAGATGCAGATCACACTTTCAACGTTGCTCCTCCTCCCTTCACATCCCTAAGAAAGTATGATGACACTCTAGTTTAGAGGTCTCATATCTCGTCTGTTTGTGTCTGTACTCTTCTTTTGCCATTATCTGATGCTTAGTGTAAGAACTTTGAGATATCCACTACAGCCTTCCTGAGAGCAGTTCAGTCTTTAGTTATGATATTCTGTTCCTGCTTATATCCATGTCAATATATTTGCGAGCCCTCGATTTACTGGAATGTAAGGAGCCTGCAGGATTTGATATCGTAAAGTGTGAAACCATTGTGCGGTGTATGATTGATAACAATGTTGTGCCATGCAGGTGAAGCTAGTCATGTATCTACGATACCTTCATGCTGTTGGCTGGGGCCTCTCAATAAGCATCCTCATCAGCTATATTGGACAAGCTGCATCCTTACTTGGTTCCAACCTTTGGCTTAGTGACTGGACAAATGATGCTTTACTGTATCAGAATAAGACCTATCCAGCTGCCCAACGTGACTTGCGTGTTGGAATCTATGGAACACTGGGTGCAAGCTACAGTAAGTCTCCCCAGAATAGAACAACTTGCTATTATCTGCTTCCCTTCCCCCCTCCTCAGACTGGAAGAGAGCTTACTCTGTCTCTGGAGGGTCAGAGGATTATAACCAGCATAGAAAGCTTGTTAGCCATCCAACTCCCATCATCAGCATGATAATTTATGCTATACAAAAATGTTGGTAGATTATTTTTGGAGGTTTGAATTCTGTGTGTCAGAACAGAATGAATTGGGAGAACATAGGAGAGGACTGAGTTGCATATGTATGATGTCAACAGGACACAACACAAAGGTAGCAGAAACCAAATGTATTTTATCTACCCTCATCAACATCCCCAACTGCACCAGGATCTCAATACTGCCTGTATTTGTTCCAGGTCTCTTCCTGCTGGCTTCAACTGTTCTGGCTTCCTTCGGTAGTATCCGAGCTTCCCGGGTCCTGCATGAACAACTCCTCAGTAACATCCTGCGGGTGCCTATGAGTTTCTTTGACTCAACGCCAACTGGCCGCATAGTGAACAGATTTGCCAAGGTCAAAACTCATATACAGCTTATAATTGATACAGCTTAAGGATTGATCATGAGGAATGGACCAATACCTTGAATTTGGGGATCCTCCTGGATGCAGCTCCTGTCTGAGGAGCAGGTGGCAGTTGTGTCAGGAGGGTTATAGTACAGCTATTTCTAGTGTGTCAATTACAGCCATTTCTGGATCAGGAAGCCCTGCTCAAAGTCTCTCATGCTCTAGTCATCTCCTGTTTGGATTACTGTAATGCAGTCTACGTGAGGCAGTCCTTGAAAAGTATTTGGAAGCTATAGCTAGTACAAAATGGAGAGGCCCAGGTGGTTATGGGTGTTTCCTATTATACTTGTGTGACTCCATTGCTTTAGGAGCTGCATTGGTTGTGGTTGGCTTCTGGGTGTGATTCAAGGTGCTAGTTTCTTCCTTTAAGGCCCTACGTGGCTCTGACCTGGTTATCTTCAGGACTGCCTTCTCCCATAGTCATCTGTTTGTCTGATCAAATCAAACAGGGTAAGCTCCCTTCAAGTCCTGTCGCTTTGAAAATGCCAGTTGACAGGATCTAGGAAACAGGCATTTTTGATCATAGCCCCAAGGCTCTGAGCCTCCCTTCCTGCAAAGATCTGGTTTCCACCTTCCCTCCTGGGTTTCAGAAGAGTCTTCCCTAGATATTTTCTCTTAGGCTATGCACTTTGCCTTACTTTCATCTATTTCCTGTCACCAGTCAAGAATTTGGGAATTCTTGATTATATTGATACTTTCACACATTCATTGCTCTGTCATTTCAATGCTTGTTTCTTATATCCTCCATTCTAGGCCAATTTGCACTTCATGCTAGGCTGTTTTCATACATACCCAGTTGCTCCATCTTCAAGAGAGTATAGTAGTAATGAATCATCCATAACTTAGTTAACCAACCTTTGCTAACATGTGTACATAGGACTTTTGTCCATTGGAGAAACCAAAAAATAAAGCCATTAATAAATAGAAAACTAGTCACGGATGCATTTTCTGATATCTTCTAATATCTTTCTAATATCAGAAGCTAGATTCCTGAGTTTGCACATTGCATATCTGGTTAAGTTAGTCTTAACCAGATATGCAATTGTAAGCTCATCAACCAGCCCTGATGCCTAATAGTGCCTTTAATATTTTGTATTCTGAGATCCATTAACTGAATGCAGAAAACTGTTTTTTTATAATCCAATAAAAGTTATGAGATATTCTAATCTACTCGTTGGGGAAGATGGGCAGCATACAAATTTAATAAATAAATAAATAAAATCCTCTCCACTGCAACAGAGTTATTTTAAAACACCAAACATCATGGGAAAGAGGGCATACAGTGTGAAAAGTTAAGATAAGGTAATTAATATTTTAAAAGGACTAAAGACAGGGTGCTACTTGAATTCAGTATAAAAGTACTGTAGCTTTGCATCAAACATTGCTTCCTACTGACTATTCTTAATTTATTCATTTCATTTTTATTCTCATCCTCCTTTCTACAGGATATTTTCACTGTGGATGAATCCATTCCAATGTCATTCCGCTCCTGGATGAGCTGCTTCTTTATGATTCTCAGTACTCTAGTGATAATTTGCTTAGCTACGCCTTATTTTACAATTGTCACCCTGCCTCTGGGGATCCTCTACTACTTCATTCTAGTGAGTTGTCAATAGTGCTGGGCGTGGATGTTCTTACAACAAAGCATAGAGTTCTTACTGTACCCAGAGATTCATTTCCAAGACTGCTGCTGCCTGTTTAGACTACCTACCTGATTCTGTGATGGCTTGTAGAATGTGAAACAGAAGACAGCGAAAGCCCTATGTATCAGGCTCAAAAAATTTCACATGGAATATCACTGACTGGAAAAAAACTGTGTCCCTTGATATCTCCAAAAATGACAAGAGGGTTAAAAGTGAAGAGTGAATCATACTCAACATTTTTATTAATGCTGCTCATTTCTTAAGAACTGTCTTTCTTTTCTATAGTACCAATATTTTTTATTATTTTTGTAATGATATAAAACTGACAGCATAACATTACTAGTTGTATATCAATGTCTCTTTAGAAAATGATATTTAGCAGGCTTCAGAATAAAGCCGATGTAAGCATACTCAATATCAGTATTCTTAAGCACATTTGACTCTTTTGGATTTCAGTCAGAAAATTTTGACCCCCCACAAATCTTTCTGTAAAAAAAACCCTAATCCTGTTATGGATTTTCTGATGAGTCTCGATGATCATGGAAATGCCATAGATTGAATAATTAATTGTTTGAGCCTTGGGTGTATAAAACAAAAGATAAATCACACACATACCTAAAATTGGATAGTTCTCTTTTCTTCTCATAATGCAGACATGTCCTAGTGTTCTCTTTATTAGTTTCTGAAGCAATATTCCCCTCTAGCTATAACACTCCAGCTATAATTCTGGAGTGATAAGATAGCAAAGAAGTTGATGGAGCATGGCCAGACTCTGCAGTGAATTGTATGCAGACACACACATCTGTGCTTTGGGGAAGTAGACTTTTGCTTTAGGAACATTAATTGGAAAAAAAACTGCTCAAATACAAGAACTATGTGCTAGAATAATGTGCATTTGAAGCTACAGAGTGCCACAACTTTGCTTTATTCTTGTAAGAATGTTAGCTTAAACTGAGAAAAGCAAACTCCTATATAATATGGCTTAATATAGTTTCATGGATCTTACTGAGTTATCTTTCTCTTCCTAGCAATTCTATGTGGCTACATCCCGCCAGCTACGACGCTTGGACTCTGTCAGCCGGTCTCCTATCTATTCCCATTTTAGTGAGACAGTATCAGGTCTCTCTGTCATCCGGGCCTTTGGGCACCAGGAGCGCTTCCTGCAACACAATGAGAAGATTGTGGATGTCAATCAGAAGTCTGTATACTCTTGGATTGTTTCCAACAGGTAAGTCTTTCCTGTAGAGGAGATTAAATCAGTGACATAGGCTGCTCCCCACCCCCTCTCCACCCTCTCCCCAGCCCCTCCCCCCAATTGCAAATTCTCCCCAGATTTGCAATATTCTAGTGCAGGTGGGAGCATGGTCTGATCAGTGCATCTAGCCAATTTCTGGCCTTTGCTCTAATATGGGTCATTCATCCTCCAGTAACATCAGGAGATAGTCTTCCTTAGGTTAGCCTTCCTTAGGTTAGCCTTTCTCAACCTGGTGTCTTCCTGATGAATTGGACCAGCTTCTCAAACACCCAGCTAGCATCTGGGAGGACATGAAATTGGGAAGGCTGGCCTTAGTGTTATTGTAAAGATTGAAACAATATACAGTTTCTGTTGGCTATTTAACTTATCTGGTATTTAAAAGTAACTTGCCTTCCCTCTTGAGTGACTGAGTGATATCCTATGAACCAGGTGTTTAGGAGGTCAAGAGAAGGTATATAGGGGCCCATCTCTGTTGCAAGCCAGTAATAGGAGATTAAATGGAAATCAGTTGTTCTGAAATAACCTCTCCTTTACAAAGCAGTACAAATTGCTTATGAGATGTCATAGGCTCCCATTATCTCTCCCTTTCTATAGGTGGCTGGCTGTGCGACTAGAATTGGTGGGGAATTTGACAGTTTTCTTCGCAGCACTTCTGGCAGTCTTTGCTAAAGATTCTTTAAACAATGGCATTGTGGGACTCTCAATCTCCTCAGCTCTGAATGTGAGTGACTGAGGGTCATACTCTCAGACAAAAAGGTGGCTGAATTGGGGCTTGCTGTGTATATGCACTGACGTGTCCGATGTATCAGTTCTGATTGTAAATCTATCTGGCTGGAATCCTTTAGCCCTGGGTTTCAGGCACCATTTCTATTGCAAGTGTATTATGATAGCACAGTAGTACTAACAATAAGAGAAATATCAAACCGATAAATTTTAAATGAGTTGTTAAATTGACCATATGATTAATTCTGATTATGAAATTCATAGATTAGAAATTATACATTCTCAGATGAAATCAGTGGGTTTATAAACTAGTTGATAATCATGTTAATGTGGAATTTCAGATTGGGTGCTGTCTTTTTGCTCTGTGCTATAAATATTTTTTAAAAGACTGCATTTTTTTGGTTTTTCATGCACCCAAAGCATGAAAAGTTGAGACAATGGAATGCAATGAGAGGCATTGGAAAGGGATGTAACAGTACTGCTTGTATGATTGTGTCATGCACTTTGTGTGGACAGTACATAACAGGGTGCACACTATAAAAAAGCACTAAAATACCTTGAGTATGGGCAGGCTATTTTAGTTCCATTGTAGTTTATAGTGGAACATTAGTAACTAGATGTACCAGCAAACTCGTTTGGAATATCCACTGTGTTGAAAAGAAAGTGGAGTGAGATGAATAAGACCTTTTCTTTGGAAGCTTGGTAACCAACCTTGACTGTATGCAACTGAGGCCCTCCAGATGTTCCGAATTTGAACTCCCAGCAGTTCAATCTAACCCAATCACTGAATAGTGAAAAATGCTGAGAATTCTAGTTCAGGAACATTTGGAGAGTCAAAGGTTCCCCATACTTGTATTGCCCAGTAAGTTGAAGTTATCCTGTGTGAAGCCTTAGAAGAAGGAACTATGATGCTTATAGTAAAGTAAGTGAATATGGAAATTGCCATTTTGTTGGGGCTGTACATTGCATCCAAATGGAATATATACAATGTAAGTATTTGATCAAGAAGAGGGGACTGAAGAAGCAGGATGATTATAGTGATATTTCCATTAATTCATTCAGATAACTCAAACTCTGAACTGGTTGGTGCGGATGACTTCGGAGCTGGAGACAAACATTGTGGCTGTAGAGAGAGTGCATGAATACACAGAGGTGGCAAATGAGGTACAGAAAGTGGAGTTGTGGCAAATAATAAAAATACACTTGTGTACATGTGTAAGATGAAGAGATTATTAAATTGTTCTAAGCTCATTCTTCTAATGGCCATCTTCTCTTGTGCAGGCACCATGGGTGACAACACAGAGACCACCCTCTCAATGGCCCAACAATGGAGAGATTACTTTTATGGACTACAAGGTTCGGTATCGGCCTGAGCTAGAGCTAGTTCTAGATGGGATCAGCTGTGATATCAAGGGCACTGAGAAGGTGAGATGTCTTGGAAAAGTCAATGGAGCTCTCAAGGTTTTGTTGAGAATGGGTATGTTCCAGAAGAGAAAAAAAGAGTGGAGTCAAGTGGGGATAAATGGGAAAAGGCTTGGCCTTCTTTCACTGGGCCAATATTCTATATACCTGAAACTACTAAATTGCTCAGACCCTAAGAATGACCTCTTTTGCTGAAAGCAAAGTAACAATTACTGATCAACCCACCTGGAGTTGCTTGACAAGAGCAGGAATGGAGGTTGTAAACTGAATTGGCTCATAGAAGCAGGCCACGAGAAGAAGGAAATGAACATTTTGTCAGACACCTAATTCTTGGAATACTGCTTCCTCAGATTGGTGTGGTGGGCCGAACAGGAGCTGGAAAATCGTCTCTCACAAATTGCCTCTTTCGCATCCTGGAAGCAGCTGGAGGAAAGATCTTAATTGATGGGCTAGATATAGCAACACTTGGCCTTCACGACCTACGTCAGAAACTCACTATCATCCCACAGGTAAAAGAAACCCTAGTACATCAGATTGAAAATGCTGAGGTACAGGATTTGACTGTTTGGTTGCATGAATACTGTTCCAAACTCCATCTGCAGAATGCAATAATGGGGGCAGAGGGGACAAGGGAGGGATTCCTTTCTTACCAACTTGCTGTTCCTACTTCCTTTGAAGTAGGTGCTGACATGGGATCTAGACAACTTACACTATACCGAAGGGCTGAAGAAACTTATCAATTTCCTTCTTCAAGCTAATACTATAGCTACCTCTTGTACTTATAAGCTGGGTTTACACGTGATAAATATGATATATAAATAAACAAACATGGCTTATCAGGGAAATTTAAGACCTAGCATGTGTGTCTATGTGATAGATTAGGCCAGGCCATTTGGTTAACCTATGGTACAATGTATTATGAAAAGAATCACAAAATAGGCTAATTCAGTTACTACATAAAGTGTATTATTTGTGTGTAGCCCTCAGCCTTGCAAGGTAGTTCAGACAAGCACACCCAGAAGTACTAGCTCTATGTGTCCCTTCTGAGACATTTGCCATCCCTCCCATTCCTTCTGTGGGCTCAGCTGCCTCTTATTTGACCATGTGTAGTCTGTGGCTCATCCTCCTGCCTTCCAAGGTCATTCCCACATACTATTACAGTAGTTGAAAGCAAGTTCAGCTGGTTGAGTGAATGCCAATACTTCTCTACCTCTACTCTCTCACTTTAACCTAACTCAGCCAGTTCTCTAGCCAACTGACTGAAGTGTCATCTTGTTGCATCCACATCTTCAGGATCCTGTTCTCTTTTCGGGGAGCTTGCGTATGAATCTGGATCCATTTGATCAGTATTCAGATGAAGACATCTGGCATGCTCTAGAATTGGCACACTTGAAGTCTTATGTACATGCTCTGCCTGAAGGGTTGTCTTCTCCAGTGAATGAAGCAGGAGAGAACTGGAGGTATAAGAAATTAATGGAAACTGCCAAGGGCTGGTGTCATCTCAAGCACACATGCTTGTGCTATTCAAGTATCTCCTATCTGGAAATATTTCTCTAGTTCAGCCATAGCCTGGCTTGACTGATGGAGAGTATTACCTGGGCTGATGTTCACTTCAGTCCCCTGCAATTAATTGCATTCGTTTTGGTAGTAGCATCAATAATTAATTTTGTGTGTCTCCCCCTTCCTCCCCCTCCCCCCTCAGTGTGGGGCAAAGGCAGCTTGTATGCCTGGCACGGGCCCTGCTTCGTAAATCCAAAATCTTGGTTCTGGATGAAGCAACAGCTGCTGTGGATATGGAAACTGATCACCTGATCCAAGAAACAATCCGAAGTGAGTTTGCCAACTGCACCGTACTCACCATTGCCCATCGGTTACATACCATCATGGACAGCCAGAGGTAAAAGTATGTGCGTGTCTGTGTGTGTCAGTGAGTGAACAGGAACAGTCAGGAGTGGGGTATTTCTATCATGCACAACCAAACGTCCAAAACGTCATGCAGAATAGCAGTGGGAGGCAGCAGAGCAATCCATGATAGAGGAAATACAGGGAAGAAAGTTCTGCCCCAACAGGACTTTGTGGAGCATACCAAAACATTCTGTAGTAAAATCAGTTCAAATACATCTTTCCACATGGATGCTCCTAAAAGGAATAAAAATATAGTATAGAGATCTAAAAACAACATGAAATCCAAGGAATTGTAATCCAGTTCAAATGTACATAGGTTGAAATAGGACCCAAAACAAAAACAAGATTTGAGATCCATTTGTGTGATTTTTTTAAGGCTGGATGGCTTTCTGAGATAAGCCAGCAGAGAAATACTATGGCAGGCAGAATATACATTATGATTCCTATATGCCAGTCCCCAGATAGATGGATGGATGGATGGATAGATAGTAATGCTTTGGTATATTCTTGACCTTTTAACATAAATCAATGTATAAAATCTTGAGTGCAAGTCAGTACTCATATTCACTGACACGATTAAGTATAAATCAGCTATAGAAATGTACGTTCCCATTGCAAACAAAAACTAAAAAAACAAGAAAAGCAGGAAGGAAGGAAATGGCCAGTTTAAGATACCTGGAAAGACATTAAGAAATGTGTAGGCCATGAGACTACATAAAATTTTACATCATAGCGATACTGTTGGTTCTCAATAAGACCCAAGAACATCCAAAGAAATTGGATGATGGAAGATTCAGTATAGATTAAAACAAACTAGTTGAACTATGCAGCTTTCTACCAACAGATCTAACAATGGCCATCAAATAACTCTAAAGGGGGATTAGACAAACTCTTAGAGCATAATGCTATCACTGGTAATCAGTCATGATAAGTACACAATATCCCAGGTAGTATGCTTCTCAGTGCCACTTGTTGGAGAACATCAGCAAGAGGGCAGTAGGTTGGGTCTCCATAGGCATCTGCTGGGCAATCTCAGGTACAGAATGGTGAACATTTGCTCTGATCCAAAAGGGTTCTACATTTTAAAATGTTGCTGGCTGTTAGGCTATGTAGGGTTAGGGAAAGGAAATAAACTATTTCCCACTTTCTATATAATTGTGTCCTCTCTTTCTTTCCTTCCTGCTATTATCTTAAAAAATCATTTGGGGACTGGCATCTAGTGAAAGAAAGCCCAACACAATGCTTTGGAGAATTCATGAAACTATTCCAGTGTTGCTGTCTTCACCATAAAACTCCAGACCCTTGCTGGGACCATGAGCAGGAGCAATTAGATGGCTAGAATACACTACAATGCCTTGTTGCACACATCACTTGGTTTCCTTTTTTATGTTTATGAACATTTTTGTTCATAAATCTATACTTTCCTGCTGAAACTGGATTGACAATATCCAATTAACTCCTCTCCTCTGGTTACCCTTCTAAAAGTTATAGAATTATGGTAAGTGATGCATGTAAGTATTTCAGAATTCTCAAATTTATATTATTCTTTCTGTTCTAGGGTGATGGTACTTCAGGCAGGAAAGATTGTGGAATTTGACAGCCCTGAACAGCTACTTCAACAGGAAGGCATCTTTGCAGGGATGGCCAGGGAAGCTGGCATAACGAGAACTCAGAACACTGCGCTTTAGAGGAGTGGAAGCTCATGGCAGAAAGATCACAGCTTCCATGGCATTGCAATTTTCCTTGATCTGCCACTTGCACTGTATGAAAAAATGTTACTAGCTCTGCTAGTGCCATTTACACTTGGAACACAATAGCTTTACCAAGCATTTCCTGACACTTGATGGCAGCTTTGTTCCTTTTTGGTCATAAACCAAAATACCAGCTATAACACAAACCTGGTTCTGTTAAGTTGGTGCAGTTTTACTGATACCCCTCAAGCCTGTTCCTTGGTTTCAAGATCCAGCTCAAAAGGCGCTAAACCCTCTTGGATAATTTTCATATAATTCCCTATATTCTGAAGAGGTTGAAGGAATCGTGACTGTTTTTTTTTGTTTTTGGTACTTAGTCTATAATATGAACAGCCTTCTAATGATAATCTTACACTACTAGGGGATCAGCATGTGTTTGTTTACTTGGAAAGAACTTGAGTTTAACATTTAACATGCTAAAATGTTACCACAGGTCACATGTTAAAACAAGTAATAAATGTGGGAAACCATTCTAAGCAGTCCAGGTTTCATACCCTTCTTGTATGTATGGTGTTTTTGAAGGATGGGTTTTGTATTATTCTTAGAAGCACCCTTCTCCAATCTGGTGCCTTCAAAATTTGCTGAGTTATTGTCCTCCATGCTGGCTGAAGATCTAGGAGATGCAAGCCAACAGTGGGAGATATCAGTGAAGCAAGGCTACTAACAGATTATTTTCAATTTTTTGGTCTTTATTAAAAAATGAAAGTCATAAAGGTTCCAAAATTATTTTAGACTTATCAAAATGTTTAGAGTCGTTGTAAGATAAGTTTCTCTTGTTTAGTTTTTGATATATACTGTTACCAGTTATCACTGGACCTATAAAAGTAACTTTTTATAATCATTCCCAATAGCCTCTAGTTAGATTTCCTGAGCATGGAAAATAAATTTTTATACTAGGAAAAGGAGAATTGTTTCTGTCCAAAATAAATACAAGTAATTTGAGAAATATGTTTTATTTACACAACAGCAACTCAAGCATGTTACTCAGGAAGCAAAATGCAGTTTTTACATTCTGCTGTTTCCCCCAGAGCAGACATGCTCCCCCTCCAGCTCTGACCCGAGTCAGGGGACAAAATAATTGCAGCCTTGCCCTTGCTCAGACACTGCAGCATACAACATGAGCACCAAACCTGTCTAGCGTTGAGCAAAAACTATTCTGCCCAACAGCTAACAATGTCAACTAATACTGAGACAGGGAAATAACTCATGGAATACTTGCTTCTTGGTGGTTAATATCCAGCAGCCTTCTGTGGAGAAAAGCAAATTCGAAGCCTTTCTCTTAGGTTCACTCCTTACAGGACTGAAAATACATGGTGTCACAAAGGGCAGAAATGCCAACAGCTGTTTGCCATAACTATTAGGAGGCTCAGCTATACTACACCTTTGAACACCAGCTGTTGGGGGACAACAATAAGACTGGGCCTTAAGGACCTATTGGTGAGCCTCCTGAAATACTGGACTAATAAGACTCCCATTATCTTAACAGGGTCCCTTTGCATGTTCATGTACCACTTGTCAGATTCCTCTCTCAGTTGCATGGTTTCCAGCTATCCAGTTAGTCAAAGTGGACTAAATGTCTACCTCAAATAGAAATGAGCTCCACACAGCACTGCTAAGAGAAAGACAGGGCTGTCTCTCTGGCTGCACAATGAGAGCATGGGAGCACTGCATTTCAACTTTCCTGGAAACCGGGTCCAACTCCCCACAGAAATATATTGAAATCTAAACCTTCAGAGGAATGGAGTGGATGCAATAGTATGCCCTTGCACGGTCGTGATAAAAGCACCAGTTTGTGACATCTCCAACTCCAGCATCTCACGTGTACTCAGTCTTGCGAATGTAACTGGATGGTACATAGCCCTGTTTCCCATGTGCCTCTGCCAGCCACCATTCCTGATTGCCAGTAATGTCTTCAAATTGCAGAATCTTTAGTCTCTGATTGGCTGTTACACTCAGTTCATTTGAATTGCGGCCCTTAAAGGTATAAAGAGCATAATAGACCTGGAAGGAGAAAATATAGGATGGAGGTGAGAAAAAACACAGGACAAAACCAATGGCAATCTCCACTCTATACCAACCAGAGCCACCATACACCTCCCAAGTTGTTTTCATTTTGCTACAAAATGCTTTGGGGTTTATTTCTCTTTCCCCCCCTTTTTTTTTTTAAAGAAGTGGAAAACCTGTTTCCAGAGTAGATGTACATACATTTGCATTTCTTTAAGCAAAGTATTAGGCCATGTTAAATTCTTCCTAGTCATCTAAAACACCGAATTTCTGAGAAGATTTTAGCTACAGAAACTAGCTAGCCAATTCAGAACTGACATGCTGGTCTTATTCAAACTCTAAAGCAGAATGTGGTTTGTCTCATTTTGGCTTTGTACAATGTGTGAATCAAATCAGTTCTGGCTTTCAGTAAGCCATGATTAAACATAATAACGTTTTAAATATATGAATCAGGCCATTAAGAGCAACAAGCATGTGTCTACACATGCTTCTGTCCCACTCACCTGATTTCCCATGCACTCATTGCTCTTCAGCCTAGAGTTACCATTGTCCACTGACGGGGTTGGCCTTGCCTTGTACCGGACTTGATGCCCATTTCGTGCATCTGGATTACTGTATCGCCGGGATGATGGAGGATTGTGGGATGGCTGTGCAGATTCCACAGTGGGGCCCATCTGGAGCTGGCAAACAGCATCCACCTCTGAGAGAGTCTGAACAGAACTAATGAAATTGCCTTGGAAGCCAGAGTCCTGTGGAGGTTTCTGTGGGCTGTTAACAGATGTGGTGCCCTGGATGCTGTTTGGTGTACTGATTCCATGGGATGAGGAAGAACCACTGTGTTCAGATTCACCAGATGAATGACTGCCCAGAGAGACATCTGAGTGGCTGCATCGTGGATTGTAAGGTTTCAGAAAGGAGCTGTATACAAAGCCCTTGGTCACTGTAGAGATGGGGCAAGGAAGAAAACAAACACTAATGCTAAGCATAATGAAGTTGGGAGCAGGTCCTAGGTAAGAGATGGCTGAGGCTCAGAAAGATTTCTACTCACCTCCATTGTCAATAAGCCAGCGATTCTGACTGCCCATAGGATCCTTTTTCTTGAGAACACCAACAAGATCTCCCTCCAGTAGTGACACATCCAGTTCTTGAGCTGCATTGAAGTTACGCTCAGCCTGAAATAGCTTTTCAGGAGGATAACGGGCCAGAAGGGCTGCACGCAATTCATCTGATTGTAGCATGTAGCTGGGCTATAAGGGAAACAACGGCTCCAATGAAGGGGAAGGGAATGCCCCCAGGTATCTATAGTTCTTCGCTCAGACTTCTTTAAAACCTGAGAGCCATGTTAGATCAGACAAAGAGCTTCATGTAGTCCAGTATCCAGCTGGAGCATTGCATTTTGGAAGCTCACAAATGTGGCTAAGGGGCTGGGATGATAGAACTTTCTGCTGTTGCTCCCAACAGTGGGTTTTTAAAGTATACTACTTGTGATTCAAAAGTTATTGTACAGCCAGTGACTAGTAACCACTGACAGCCTGAACCTCCATGAATTTATCTAACCCTCTTTTAAAACCTACATTGGTGGCTATTATCATATCTGATGGCAATGAATCCCACAGATTCTTTGCTTATTACTCTCAAGATCAGGAAGAATCCATGAATGCATAAAGCCTCCAACTCTCCACTCTGACCATACGGAAGTTAATGATATAATTCCACCTCGAGAGGACAGCCTTCCCCTCTTGTTACTCCCCCAGAGCTCACCATGCCCAGAAGGGGTTGCTTTCGTGCTGACTGGCGCTCCAGGCTTTTTCTTTCAAAGGGCTTTTTAGCAGTAGCAATGCTCTCTGGAAAGAAGGTGAAGACCTGCAGTTGCTGGAGGACTCTGCTGTGCTCTTCCTGGAAGATGGCAACAAGATTCCCTTCCTTGCCAACCACTTGCAGCAGCTGAGACAGAGAAAAGTGATATTAGCCACAAGAAGGAGTAAGAAGCCAGAAAAGGACAATCTTAGGTAAATTCTGCTCAAGAACAACCCACTATATTCAGGGTAATCATGAAGATGACTCTACGCTTCCAAATCAGTCAGGACTACTTTTCTTCTCTTCCATGTTAGTGGAGAGGTAATCAGTATTAATAATTACATCATGGATCTCCCCCAAGGAGCATTTCATTTTAGAGTCTTGTATGCTCAGAAAACATGCCATAAAACTGAAAGAGCTGGGGAAGGAAACCAGGAAGCATCATGAGCTTTCCTTCCATCCTCACAGAAAGGACCAGCCATGCCAGGCTACTTGTGGCTTCTGTGAACTTACTGAGAGCAAAGGCTGCAGTTCCTGCAGCGCTCGGTGTACAAAGTCACAGTGGGCCTCAGCATAGCTGCGCAGGCAGCTTGTGAAAAGTTCCTTGGCACAGCATTGAAATTTGGGCAGCTCATCTAGCAGCTGGGTGTTCAAGGCCTCATAATTGTTGCGTGCTGACTGTAATTCTTCCAAGGTCCGTTTGTCCTTCAACCTCTCTGCACGCTCCGTGCAAGTGTGGAAATCCAGGAGCTTATCAAAGCGTTTCTGCACCAGTTTGTGAGGCCCGGCAAACATGTTCAGCAGCTGATTCAGAGGGGTAATCACTAGACGCTCAGTGCGCTTCTTCTGCAAGGCAGAGAGCAACAATCACACCTGTGTACCATACTGTAGCTTCTCCCACTCTGCCAAATTACTTTGCTTTATTCAGCATAACTTACGCTAAAAAAGAGTAGGACAATAAACAAGGGTTTTTCCATCCTCCTGCAGAAAAATCCTTCCATTAACAAAAGCAAGCCTTTTCATTTATACTGTCATTATGACCAAAGGCCTCTGCGTTTCCCATATAGGTTTTAATGGAAAATATTTCTTCCCATCTCTCTTCTATCCTTGATCCCTGAATGCAAGATCTCCTACATTTACCAGCAATTTCGTTACCATGAAATATTTTCTCCTCTCCACTTTCCACTGTATAATTTGTCCCCATAAACTACAAGCCAGCTGCTGTCAATAGTGTTTTAGGGTTTGTATGTTTTTTTTCAGGAACATTTTAATATTTCTAGGAATTCTGTAATCTGCTTGTAATGGTGGTAGTAGTAGTAACTTAGTGCCCTCCAGATGTTTTGGATTATAACTCCCATCAGTCCCAGCCAAAATGACTAGTGAACTGGGAAAAGGGAAACTCTCATCTAAAGCCTTTGGAGGGCAGCAGTAGGCTGAGGAAGGGTGCTTAGATGACACTTTATTACAGCCAAAGGCCAGTTAGGTCAACTGCTTAATGAAAAAAGGATGTTTAAACTCTTCCAAACAAAGCTCTCTTCCAAATATCTCCTGATAGTAGACATTTTACCTACGCATTCATACAGAAGAAAGGAATAAAGATCTCACTCACAAAATCAGAGAACAGCTGATCACTGATGAAATGATGAACCTTCTGGAACTGCTCCAACTCAGTACTACCCTTCTCCATGCACAGGTCCCACATACTCAATGCTGCTGTCACTTTAACACAAGCTGACTCCTGAAGGCCAAGAAATATACATATAAGCGGGCTTGAGGCATGCTCTATAGCAACCAGCTCCAGAGGCAGACACAGCCTTGAACTGTGGGCCTGGTAGTATTATACAAGCCTAGCCAAGGCAGGGTCTTCCAATCCACTACTTTGCCAGTCTCAGCCTTATTAGATGACTGATATCACAATCCTTCTCAAGGTACTCTTCCCCCTCTACACAGGCACGAATGCACATAGACTTATTTACCCGGACATGCTGAAGATAAAGGGAAAGATCCCGGATGAAAGATTTAATCAGACGCTCCTGCATCCTGAAATTCTTTTCAGTCTCCTCAAAAGCCTCATCTTTGAGCTGTTAGAGAGAGACGGGAGGAGAGGGAGAGAGGCTATGAACACTGCAAAGGTTCCTACAGTGCCAAATCCTTGTAATAACCTTAAAAAGCATGTCAGCGGAGCCAACTCTTATTCACCTGGGGAGCAAAACCTGTGAGATGTTTGAGGTGACTGCTGACCCGATTGGATTTCTTGATGATGGAATGGAAGTTAAGTTTGGAGATCTTCTCAATTAGGCTGTCATCATCAGTCTTCCTGTACTTCAGCACTGAAAAGAATGAGGTAGGAGACAGAATTAGCCCCATAATATGCTGGGGAGTTGCTAATTGGCCTTAGGACTGTGCTCTCCTGGGTCTTTTTCTACAGACCCCAGGCACTAATTCCTGGTTAACTCATTCTAATTCCTTCCGAGTATTACTTCTAAACCAGAACAACATCATCAAAGCTAGTGAGTATAGCTTCTTCCTGATAGATAAGAGCACCTATCTCTCTTTTACAGGACACAGTTGCATTAGTAACTCTTCTAATTAAACATAGTTATATTAAAGTTTAGTGGATTTTCTGTTCTTACTCCCAACACCCACAGGAATAGCCTTTCCCAACCCAGGCCCTCTTTAGATGTGCGGACTTCAATTCACACTATTCTCAGTTTGACCCAGCCTTCCCAACTTGGTGCCTGCTTCATGTCTGCTAAAAATGGAGCTCAAAGAATACAATCCCAGGCTGGCTGAGAACTACATGGGGAAAGCAAATCTTTCATTACTTTCATAGCACCCACACCTTGTGTAGACAATCTTCAAATGCAGCATCACACAGCAATGCTGATCCCTTCCTACTTTTCCACATTGTTTGTATTACCATTCCCATTCCTCCTATGCTGGCTGTCATGCAACTTACCTAGATCCTTCCGACGCTTGTACTCATTGAGGTTACCATTTATCTCCTTGACAGCTAAGACAGCATCTGCCAAAGGAGCACGATCAGGGTGAGACTCAGGAGTAGCACTCAGGAGTTCCATCAGCAGCAACGGATAGCGCATCACACGCTGAACAGGCTTGATCAGGAAGGAGCCCAGGTCGATATAGTTGGTGCAACCCCTGACAGTGTCAGAGTACAAAGGATCACACAGAATCGGGGGACATCCAGACTCCACTGCTAAAAGTACTGCACTCTAGGAATCACCCATCTTCAAAATCAACTTCTGTCTATATTGTAAACCAGTGTTTCTCAACCTTGGCCACTCGAAGATGTGTGTGGACTTCGTGGCATGGCTGGCTGGGGAATTCTGAGAGTTGAAGTCTACACATCTTCGAGTGGCCAAGGTTGAGAAACACTGTTCTAAACTGTTACATCCAAGTCATTCCAGATCTATCAAGCTATTTTCTTGCTAAAAAACAGCGCTTCACAGTGAAACAACACAGCACCAGCAATCCCATCCACAACCAAATCTGAAAAACTTTACATGCATCCTCCTCCGGCTAAAGCAACAATACGCACCTGTTGATTAGCTGCACCTGCTCAACAGCTACACTATTCATCTTGCCACCCCCAACCCTATCTCACAGTCCTTAGTCTAAGCAGGCTAACATGACTGCAGCTGCCTGCTTCTTTGAAACCCAAGTGTGCAAATGATTTCTGCAGTTCTCTCCCACTCCTGCAAATGGCTTCAGCCCCCATTACATTTCCAAATCCTTTGCTGCTGCTTCAGACACATAAACAAACAAGTCAATAGTATATAAAGCTGCTTACCATTCAGTGTATAGACTCCTGGCAGGCCCACAGCAGGAAGAAAAAAACAAGGAAGAATAGAGGATGAGAGTGCAGTTATTCTCTTATTGTCCTGCAGCTACTAAATTACAGTCAAATCAATGGATGAACATTCCAAGCAGCCACTGTATGCACTCCACCCCCTTCTACTTCAATCCATAGAGTCACAGTCATGCCAGGAGGAGGTGTACACATGAGGCAGTGTGTCAAATACCACACAAGCACAAATCAGCAGAGTCTGTCTAGCTGACGGAAGCCCACATGGCTCTTTTACCTGAGGATCTCCAGAGATTCCACCAGAAGTCTCTGCACCCTTTCATCCTTTTCATAGGCCTCCAGAAGTGCAATAGCTTCATCGTGGTTCTGACAGTATACCTTATACACAGCCTCCAGCTCTGCCCGCAGCTCCAGAAAGACTGGACCTTAGGAACAGAAGTAAATTGTTAATGTGGTAGGATACAGGCTGTACCACATTGCTTAAAGAACCAAGTTATTTATATTTATAAAACACTGATTTAAAGCCTTATCTAAGCAGCAAGCATTAAATTCAGTGATAAAACAATAAACATCTTTTTAAAACAGTAAAGCAGTATAATGCAATATATAAACAGATGTACAAGCTAATATAAATATCAGCTAAATATAAATCCAGTAATCCAGGAAATTATAAAACATTATGAACCAGGCCATATCTAAAATGCAAGTTGGTTTGTCTTGAGATTGCTCCTGTTTCAAAAAGATTGTTGTGTGGAATTCTTCACCATATACTCAATCTCAGTTGCAAAATTTGCATTCTAGGCTATACAGATTTGTAAGCAATTTCTACAAAAATGTTAAGAGATATTGATTATTTTAGTACTCTTCTTCAAACATAATAAGGAAAATGTATTCCTAATGAGCTTTTTTTCTATTTTTAGTGCCCCCGTTGTACTGTATGAAATCATATTTGTTTTCAGAATTTTAGGGACTGTGGATTATTAGTAAATATAAATGCTGATGTCTTTGGAAGAAAACTGCAGAAAGCCAATCTTTTGTTTCTTGATGTAATAGACATGGGAGGAAACAACCCCAAAAATCAATGAAAAGCACTATTAATATTATCTAAGAACATCATACCAGGCAACATGTTCTTTAACAGTGGGCCACCAGAATCAGGATGGGACTTCAGATGGGACTTTTCCTATCTCAAAATATGCTGCTTTCCCCTCCTCATCTTGGATGTTACAAAATGCAACTCAGCTGAAGCCTGGACGACTGCCATAAGTCAAGAATTATTCTAGCTTGATTTATTTTCTCAAGTCATTGAAAGTTACCCAGTTCACAGTTTCTTATAAAAAGAGACAAGTTCTGGGCCTCTTATTTGCTCTGTAATCCAGCTTCCAATCAAATTAATGGAGGGGGAAGTCAAACACTGACATAAGAAAAGCCCTCTTGGAAGAAATTAAGAATCCCTTCAGTTCAGAATACTGTTTACAACAAATGCAATTTTTGAAGAAAAAAAAAAGCCCTGCTTGACAAATGGATTAGAATTAGCAACATTATGCCAATTTAAGGATGCTAAACCTCACTGGTGTCAGCAGGCTGGATCAGCCTTCCCCAACATGGGTGCCATCCAGAGGTATAAACTTGAACTCCCTGAGCTCTCAGCAGTAGCCTTTGACAGCTGGATTTTCTGGTAATTGAAGACACACATCTAAAGGATTCCAGGTTGGGGAAGGCTGGCTTAGGCACCCCCTAAATTCCAAACAGGACTAGGCTGCAGGGGATGGCTCTTTCCCAGCCCGATCATATAGTAGAAATTTACAAAGCATTGCAAAGTATTCTGGCTACTACTTTCCAGAATAAGGGCAGGCAACTGGGGCTTGAATTTTTATATTTTTTCCTGAGGGCTTCAGATAATATCCACTCCAAAGGACTGAAGGTAAAATATTCTATCCTTCTGGAAGGGCTTGGGAGCAGTGTTAAGTGAAACAGGTGTTAGGTCTACTTATTTTGCTTGTATTATGGGGAGAGATACTCCAGGTGCCCCAGAAAAGGAATTGGCCCCATAGACAGCATGTCCCTGTCTAGAAGGATGAAACAAAGAGGTGCAACTTGAGCCTGGACAGTGTTAGAAACATGATTCAGTGGCTATGGTACCCGGGGAGTGTTCGAAGTTGATGTCCCACACACCTGGTAGGAAGGCTTGACTTTGCCTCCTCTTATCATTCTCCTTCCTTCCAGCCTAGTGTTCAGATATCCCATAAATCCCAATAGGTAAAACACATACCAACAGCATGTGCAGCTTCCAGGGAGTTCAGCAACTGCTTTGAGAAAGCAATTACCCCAGAGATATTCCCAAACAGCAGCTCACAATCAACATGTGGCACCTAGGAGGAAGCAAAGGGCAATTTGTCCTGGGGCACGCTGTTTTCATATGAAAGTTCATCTTGGTGACCTTTCCCCTGTGAACATAAATCAGTGCCACAGTACAATAATATATAGCTTGAGCACCAAGAATAACACCCCTATAAATACACAGACTGGTATCATCATTGCTGGTATGGATACTTAGAAGAGCTGAAAATGGCCCTTCCAACTCTGTACCAAAATATTTCCTCTGCAGATTCCACCTTTCACAGAAGTACCACTATCAGGATCTCAGTTTCTACACAATATTATACAAATACAATTAATTCAGCTGAAGTTAGCATACTTATACTCTTTGTCTCTTCCCAAAACCCACAAGTGATCTGGTTC
Source organism: Python bivittatus (assembly GCF_059951505.1). Lineage (NCBI taxonomy): Eukaryota > Metazoa > Chordata > Lepidosauria > Squamata > Pythonidae > Python > Python bivittatus. Next base: position 43,159,466 of record NW_028277125.1, on the reverse strand, counting down.
AGGATTACCCAATAAGCTTTGATTAAAGTTTTCAATATTTGTCTCTTTTTATGTTTTTTTACTGTACGTTGCCCAGAGTCACATATTTGAGAGAGAGAGAGAGAGAGAGAGAGAGAGAGAGCGAGTGAGCAAACTTGGGTTTAACCTTATGTATTCCCCAAAAAAAGTGCTGTCCACTGCTCTAACCACTATACGCAATGATTCAATATGATTCAGTTATGTTCTGTTCCTGGTGAAAAGCTACACAACACTCTTACCTGTGCCTCCTGTAATGGCACCAGGACTTTCTGGACACACATTTCAAGATCCCGGATATAATCCTGCTCAGTCTGCAATAGTTCTTCAATGACTTTTGCTCTCTTTTCCAGCATTCTTTGTTCTGGGTTTGGCGTGGTGGTTGCAGGAGGTGTTGACTCCAGCGACGTTGGCTGGGAAGTCTGCAGGGTCATTTCTGAAAGAGAGGCAAAGCAACCAGAGCAGAGGCTCAGAACCAGCAGCTCAATATAAAGCAGCGATAGGTAACGGGAAGGCTCTCAGTCAGATCCAACTTACACAAGGCCATCAGCTGGTGTTCAGCAAATAAAAGGGTCTTTTAGTCCTGCACAGCCTCTTCGCACAGGCTGCACCACCCACATATTTCCTGCTTTCTCCCTCTTGTGATTAGTCTGAGGATTTCGGTAAGTGATGATTGTGCTAGCAGAAGCAATTAATTAGAAGAGAGAAAAGAAATTGTTCTCTAATCCTCGAAATTGGCAAAGGGCCAAGTATCAGAGATAGTTTGACAAGATTTACCCCTGGAAAGTGGCACAAGATTTTCCACCCACGATCTGTAGGTAACAAATATATTTTAAATCAAGAGTATTTATTTGTTTGTTTGTTTAAAACATTTACATAGCTCCCCGTCTTCTACCAAACTGTGGGCAGCTCACAGACAAAAAACAAAACAATATCTGTTTAGAATAAAAATATTAAAACCAAAAGACCTGGCACCATAGCTAAACTTTCACATGCAGCCCACAACAAGTTCATCTCATCAATCTCACCCTATCCCAGTGCTTGGGGGAAATGCCAGGTCTTAAGCGCTTTTTGGAAGGTTAAAAGAGTGGGGAATTTTGGGAGTTGAAGTCCACCCATCTTAAAGTTGTCAAGGTGACACTGCTCTAATCACTTTAAAATCTGCTGGATGGATGGAGTCTGACCATAGGTAGCACCAGACTGAATACAGCATGTCACTCCAAATTTGTTTTAATATATCTGGATATAATTTACTTTAATTTTAATTAAATTTTTAGTTTAAAAGCTAAAAGCTGAAGCTATTGAAATGCAAGCAGAACATTATAAACTATTTGAAAATTTAAAAAACAACATCTCCACCTACCCACATATTGTTCATTCTATGCCATGCTGATTCTAAGTAACCAGTGAGTATTGTAAGTACAGTAATGTATACAATAATTGTTAAACAAAAAGGAAACTGAAGAAAAAATATGATTAAATAGATCCATTATTCTTAACTCAGCAGGAGTTTTCAATTCTGGGTTCCTATTAGATGGAATTGGGCTATAGTAACAACAAAAGAATCATAAAAATGTGAAAGAGTCAAGAAGTATTAATGGTGTTCAGTTCTCCCTTCTTCACTGTTCCTAAATTTTTCATGCCAAAAACTGGAATCAGGCACTGTAACGATATCATAAGTTTTGATCAAGTGGAAGCAACACCATCATTATCTATTACTATCCGGGAATGGAACAGATGGATCGCTATTGTGTGGACTTCTGCTTGTCTAGACCTAATGAAACACGGTTGTCTAGGAGACTTGAGAGAATGGGAAAGTGTAGACATGAATACCCTTTTCGTAGCAACACGCTAAACAGAATACCACCTCAGCTCCGAAACTGCCTGGCAGACCCTCGTTTAATTTTTAAGCAATCTGTGTGCAGCGGGCATTGAAAGAATGCAAAACTGTGCTGTTACCACCCTGAGAACGATTAGTTGCTGTTGAAAGGCTTGAGTGGAGCAATTAATGTTAATGCTTCCTGAGTACAGCAAGAAGCTTGTCTGTTGAAGAAAGAAAGAAGTAAAACAGAGCGTATGCAGATGCGCCTGAACAAATGGACTGTCGCAGGATGCAGCCCATTTCGAGAGGAGCGCGGGGCGCTTTGAACGCGCGGGGCTTGTATTAGGGGATGGGCGAGGGAACGGCGCTCAGCGGCGCGGCTGCCAACAAGAAAACACGAGTTCCTCCTCTCCTCGAGCGGCTCCAGGGGTCCTGACCTCCCATCATCGGCTTTTCCTCCGATGGATGGCGTCGCGAACTCGAGCAGCTCCTTTGCGCACTTACACGACGCGGCGCTCAGGCTGCAGCCCTTTTTCCCGGGACAGCTCGGAAGAGGGGAGAAAGGGAGGCGTGGCCTCGCCTAAAAGGAGCGCGCAGCGGGCTCTGCGGCCGGCTTGGGCAATTTCAGCCACCGAGTGCCGAGCCTTAGCCCAGCGATACGCCTCAGCCGATCCTACCTGCCATCACCTCCCCACGCTTCTCACCAAGCCGAGCGCAGAAGCCATCCCTGTCCCCACTGGCTGTTCCCACTGGAGCGTCTCTCTGATAAGGAATCGGGGGTAGACAGACAAAGCTGACCCGCAGCCGTAACTCTTCGCTCTTAGGATATTAGCATCTCAATGGCCCGGGGAGGGAGAGGCTATCCAGATCCGAGCTACAACAAAGCCCGGAGCTGGGAATATCAGGCTCTGGAGACGATTGTCCCAGTTCTTCAAATCCGATTCTTTCCTCTGAAACAAGGCCCCGGAGAGTCTCGGATAACAAGTTTTGCTACCTGGCGGGCAATGCTGGGCGGATCCAAACTCAAGCAGGAAAAAGCTAAGGGCCATATCCTTCTTGCACAACTTAATACATCTGGGGTGCGGCTGGCCAAACCAATAACAGAACAATTTTTCCTAACCCAGAATCATCTTTTGCCGTCAAGTCAGTCAATGCCAAATCTGCGTCAAAAGGCGAAGCCACTTTTGCAGCCATGAGAAGCAATGGCTTGCCCTGGACTCTGACGACATGGAGAAGAGGTTCCCCACATCAGATGTCCTCCGATCCAGGGTGGCTCCCGGTAGTTCAGCCTGAAACCATTCCTGGTTTTCTACTGCACCTGCTGTTGTCTAATTCGAGCCAGCCCCCTGGCTCAGGTTCACATGGAGATTCCTGGGTCCCAGAACAATACCCCCTCCCCGCCAGGCCTGGCAAATCCCAGACTCTTTTAAAAAGAAAAAGGGGGAAAAAAAGGCACGTGCTCCTCCCCGCTCCTCCCCGCAGCATTCCTGAGTGATCCTCCTGAGGCTCTTTCCCATAACTCCACCCCATACATGCACTTGTATAAAATTAAAAGAAGTTGCTCTGTAGCATGATAGCAATGAAACACTTTCAGGAATCCTAACAGCATGCATTTCCCTCATTTTTTACATTAGTTAGAAAAACGTATCAGTACCTAAATCAAAGCAAACTCTGCCATCCCTCCTCAACTAGAGTTCTCCAAATGACACTTAAAAAACAGCCTCCTTTCTTTTGGAAAACCTGCCAACAGCATTTGACAATAAATGCTATTATTTTCAAAGGCCATCAAAAAGAGCAGACCCAGTGGGTAGAGATCACTGCATTAGCTGGCACAACAGCAGGTTTGTTTTCTTTGGTACCAGATCTCACTATTCTGATCAAGTGGGCTGAATTTCAATGAGGCTGGCAGCTGCCGCCCTCTTGTCTTCCATTACTGGAAGTTGACTGGCATGTCGTTTGTATCTCACGCCCACTGCCAGTGACCAATACTGCTGGCAGAGACATACACGTATAGATGTGTGTCAAGAATTTGCTGTATGCAAGGAGGCAGACAATCCTAATGGCTGAAAGCAAGCCACTGGGAAGGCAACATTTGTAGGGCAGTGAGAACATCACAGTCTGGGTGACTTCACACAGGCCTATCCTTTGCTCAGTGGCCATTCATCTTTTCGTCAACAACTTTCTTGCCCCAGTTTGGTCCTTCTACCAGACCAGGGATCTGCAAATGGCCACAGCCTTGGTCCATAGTTTTATACCTGGCTAAAGTATCTTGTGTCTTGCTCGGGAGGTTTTTCATCAGGCCAACATGTAACACTATGATGACCCTGAATTCTTATCGCACATCAACTCTAACTAGGAGGCCAAGTGCTTTTCTCATAGCCCCCTTGTTGTGGGGGGCCTTTTCTTTCATTATCTTTTTCCTCTGCTGCTGCCACCACCACTACTCTAAACCCTTTGAAGGTTTAGGAACTCCTTAATTCTAAGGTAAGAAAACTTGGTGGAGTATGGGGAAAATAAAGGATACAAAGTCACTTGATTAACAAAGGAACAAATAGGCTTTGATTAAACAACTTTTTAAAAAGGGGGTTTAAGCAGCTCACTTCCACCGTTATCTCTATTCTGTCAATACTAGCTAAAATTCTTCTTAAGCTGTCTCCCTGGGCAGGCAGAGGTATTCCCAGGTTTGGACTCTGAGCTTCCCTCATACCTGTCCTTCTACCTGCACCTCCCAAATCCTCTCCCTTAATGCCCTCCTCTTGCTGGAATATAACCTGGGAGGATGAACCAAGCATTGTCATCCTCTGGCCGTTCCACTACCCAGTCATCACAAAGCTGCCAGTCCATCAGCATGTAGAAGATGCCGCCTACCTCTGAACTCTTGCTCAACATTGGTCCTATTCACATTACTTTTTTCTCTAAATGCCTGGGTTCTTTACTAATGGCATGCTCTTAAAATGCAGAAATTGCACAAATTGCTACGCTTCACAATGGAACTGTCACTTTTTTTCTTGGCAAAGTTCCTGCACCTTTAACAGCTGTCTGATAGAGAAACCCAGTAGGTGTGTTAGTTTCTACCAACACTTTCCTGGACCACTTGAGTTACTTATTTACGTTGCTGTTAAAGACATAGCTAAAGATAGACATTTTCTTCCCATCCCTTTTCTTGATGCTCATGCAACTTGAAGAAATCACCAGTTGGAAAGCCATGAACCTAACTATGGTCTTTGTTGTGTAGCTAGACATTGGATTGTAATTCCTTTCACAGAAGCCTTAGCAAAGAATTAAACAGTTCAATTTATAGAAACAAAAATTCCTGTTTTCTAACAGGAAAAAACGTTTTCTAGAAAAAAAGTTTTCTTTTTCTGACAAAAACACTGTTCTCACAAGATCTGTATGACAGATAGGAATGCAAAAGTGCATGTTCCCCATCACAATCTAAACTTGAAAGTGAACATGCTTAAATACCTTGCCAGAAAAACCAGATAGCAATACATATGTTCCTGGCTCATAGTCACCACAAGAAACAAATGCAATCCAGAAGCAAAATCTATCTGCATTTATTTAATTATTATTGAAATTTATAGGCTGCTCAATTCCAAAAAGGCTCTGAGCATCTTAACAATAATACAAAAGGTGTGGTAGTGGGGTAGAATAACCAATGCCCCAAACATAAAACCTCCTAGCCATTAATATGTGGAAGAAAACAGACTGAACAGCAACAATTGCCTATTGTAGGAAGAGGGCCAGCCATACTATCAGATTTCCAGAACATCCAGGTCCTGGTGCTATTTATTTATTTATTTATTCATTTATATGCCCATTCCAATATCAGAATGTGACTCCAGGCAGGTATTATCAGGTTAAATGAGAATAACAAAAGACCCGCAAAACAACATAGGTTAAAACAATAATAACAAAAGACTCCCCAAAACATAGTATGTCTGAGGCCAATCTCATTCAAAGCAATAACCCCTAAAGATGGGCTCACCTAGCACCCTGGACCAATGCCTAAGGGAAAAGTCAAGTTTTCAATGCTTTACAAAAGGCCAGCAGAGTCAGGGCCATCCTAACCTCCTACCATGTCAGAACTTGTGGGATGGGTAGAAATAATCAGAGACAGGTAGTCTTGCAAATAACCCAGCCCTATACCAAGAAGGACTTTATACATGATAACCAGCAAGTTGAATTGCACTTGGAAGCTGACTGGGAATCAATGTAGCTTGCAAAGCAGTGGTGTTATGTGGGTGTACTGTGGTGTGCACATAATTACCCAAACTGCTGAATTCTAGACCAGTTATAACTTCTAAGTGATCTTCAAGGGTAGCCCCATGTAGAGCATGTTGCAACAGTCCAAATGGGAGGGGACCAAGGTACGGTGCAATTAATGCACAAGATGGATTTGTGCATAGGCCCTCCTGGCCACTGCTGTTACCTGCTTCTCAAACAGAATCCAGGAGTCCAGAAAGACTCCAAAACTGCATACTAGTTCTGTCTGGTGGAGTGCTATTCCATCCAGAATTAATGATGAGAGATGCCCAGATCTGGGAATCCCTAAAATTCAAAGCCATTTGGTCTTGGTAGGATTAAGCTGGATCCCATCCAGATCCTACAGACTTCTGAGCTTGGGAAAGAATCTTGACTGCATCACTTCATCAGCCAGGGTTAGAGATGTATAACGGAGTATCATCATTACATTATATTGATGGTACTTCAACCCATGCTGAAGACCTCAATCACAGCTTCATGTAGATATTAAACAGGGCCAGAGAGAGAATAGAGTCCTGAGGCCCCCATCAACACCAACTGGACCAACTTTGGAGAGAGGAGTATCACCACACCACCATGTCCCCATTCCTAACTGCTTAAATGCAGAAGGATGGCACTGAGATCCAGGAAGGCCATGATAGATGCATCACCACCATCCTGATCCCACCTGAGATTATCAACGTGAAATCAGTGATTTCTCAGTACAGGCAGTCTTCGGGTTAAGAACACCTGGTTTATTGATGACCCATAGTTAAGAACGGAGCCTACTGTAGCAAAATTCAAGTTAAATGCACAATGGTTTGAGTTCATTACACAATACAGTAAAACCTTGGATTGCGAGTAACTTGTTCTGCAAGTGTTCTGCAAGACGAGCAAACATTTCTAATAAATTTTAACTTGATAAACGAGCAATGTCTTGCAATACGAGTAGTACATGATGCCGAATGTCACATGATCACAATTGAACCAACGGTTCTTCTCTCTCTTGGTGTGGGATGATTGCTTTAATATACAAGTGCTTTGGATTACAAGCATGTTTCCGGAACAAATTATGCTCACAAACCAAGGTTTTATTGTACTACTTATATAGTATTATACAATAATACTGTTCCAGCTTACATACAAATTTGACTTAAGGACAGACCTTGGGAATGGAACTTCTTCTTAAACTGGGGACTACCTGTACTGAATGTTAACCCTGAATGTCAATAGGTTTGGTACTCATTTGACCTTAGGTGGAGTGCTGTTCCAAAGGAGAGGCACAACTACCAAAACGACACACCCCCATGGTCCCTGAAGGATGGGACTCAAAGGGTGGCTTCCCTACTAGATCTGATGAGATGGACAGAAACTACTGGGAGAAGACAGTCCCTGTGTTAAAAATGTGCTGCAACAACATTGTGATCTGGCAGCAGTTACCGAAGGCAGTCTTGAGTGTAGGCTCCACACCCAGTGTAGAGCTTCTTTAATGAAAAAGCCCGGGAAAGATTCCATCAATTAAAGACAAGACTGAAACACCCAGCCCGGTATGTGAACTTGGAAGGCCAAATGGAAGCAGCCTTCTGCATTGTCTTCCAAGCAACAGACTGCTAGCGTTTGCTGTGCTTTGCATGTACTTCCCCTTCTCAGGGATCCAATACCAAGTGCATTGTATAAGAATTTCAGGCCAAGAAGGTGTGGTCCACACTAGAATGTACACACAATGTGAGGCATCAGGAAACAAACAATGGCACAACCTACTAGAGTAACGTCTGCATTTGCAGGAAAAAAAAATTCCCAGGGCTTCTGCCCAGTGCAGGAAAACTACAACCCAGAGAACATTCCATTGGTATGACATGCACACTGCCACAATATTTAATTGAAAGCAAGTTTCTGTTTCAGGCTTCACTGATTTTTGCCTCAAAGCAGCAGAGCAAACAAGGAGACAAAGAACCAGCCTCCATCGAAGCCGGGGCACAAGCGTGAGAGGGGGTGGGAGAGAGGAATCTCTGCTGGGGGGGGGGTACCCAGAAGAATCAATAGATTGTAACTCTCAGTATGTAATTCTGGGCCCTTAAAACTGGAATCTACAACAAAATATTGCAAGGTTAGCCTGCCACATTCTCTTCTAGGATACTGTTATTTTATTCCTCCCCACTCCCCCAATTCCCCACCCTACTGATTCATTCTTAGGATTTCCCCTTTCTACACTATTTTTCTACTTCTGCAAAATTCTGGGTTCCTCCATATCTGTTGATGGAGGAATACCACTTTCCTCGTGGTATTCTTTCAGCTACAGGTGGAACCCTACTCACAGAATGACTGGGTTCATACAGTACTCAGCCATAGCATGATTAGTTTTTGGCTTGCTGTGTTGTACAAAGATAGCCATAGTGGTTTACAAAGCCATGGTTTATAGCCTTGTGTGTTGCTTGAACATGGTCCCAACCTAGCTACTTGTGGCTAACTGAATAAACTATAGTTGGCAAGTTATTATTCAATAACTGTGACTAATGAACCCCTTCCCCTGTTTGGAGAAGCACAGTTGTCCCCAATGTTGCATTCCACACCTGGAGGGCACAAGTTGAGTAAGGCAGGCTTGGTGTAACCTGTGAATCCAGGCAGTGAGTTTGCTCTCCTACAGCTGCAAGGACAGGGACTATTTTTTCTGCCAATGGCCATTCTCCCTTAGAACCCTGTCAGGAGCCCCACTTAAGAGGGGAAGGGCCAGAGCTGTCAGTGAGCAGAGCTTTAACAAGATTTTCTGAGCTGGGGTCATGCATAGTTCAGTAATTTTAGGAGCACCCTTTTCCTAAAAAATCCTTCACCAATTGAAATGATCAGAAATTATCTTGCATCACATCCCCTTATTCACAGACAAGGTTTCTGAACATACATGGGTTCATTATTTCACAGCCACTCAGCAGAACTCTTTGTCCAACCCAGCAAACCAACTTCAAAATGTTGTAGAAACAGGGCAGACATACCAGACAGGCTTACGCTAATTTCTCGCAATGGATCAATATGCCATTAATAGACTTGAATTTTAAGTATTGGATGAATTGTTCCATAATTCAATATTTATAGTTAAGTTTTAATTTACATATCATATGGCTCTAAAAAGACTGCAGAGTGGTTAATAGCATATTAAAATGCAAATCAATCTTAAAGAACAAAGGCCCATATTAAGCTATGGTTTGTTTAACCATGGTTAGTAAATAAATTACAATATACACGTTATGCTATAAACTGCTTTATAAACTACAGTGATTGTGTTCACATAGCATGTTATGGTTTAAATTCAGCACAATGTATGAGCTGGCAACATAGGAAGACTGACTTGCTCCGTGGAATTTTTTATATTGGGGTATAGGAAAGTTTGTTCTTTACCCCATTTTTTCCAAAACATAAATGAATCACCTTCTCCTAAAAGGTGGTGTTTACTCCCATCTTAGATAATTCTCCCCATCCTACCCCAAATTTAGCCAGATCTTGCAAGCAAACTGGTGATAACTGGCAAGTCTCAAACCCTCATGCGATAGTCACACTAATTCATTGGCTACATCCCAATTCTTCAGGTTATATTATCTGAAACTAATCTAGACAAACAATATGACACATATGACAATCGGAACCCATGGATGCTTCTTGCAACATTGTTTTTATATGTATGAATATGACTGTCTGGAATACCATGAATGTGCAGGTGCCTGGCAACTAATGGTTAGTCAAAAACTGTATTAAGAAACCAAGGTGGCTAAAACATGCTGAGCGTGGCTTTTGGACTTTTTCCAATCCCTTGGATGTGTGCATGTGCTCTGGGTCACATGACAAGGAGGGAAGCTTAGAATGGACCAGTTGCCCACATTTGAAGCTACTGCCCAACTTTGTCTCCCATAGGGACTGGGAGAATTTTTCAGGATATATGTTTCCTTCACAGCCCCAGTTTGATCTTTCTTTTGCCATTGTCTCCTCCCATACCATATTTGGTTCTGTACTACAGGTAGTCCCCGGGTTAAGAATGCCTGGTTTAAGGATGACCCATAGATAAGAACGGAGCCTACTGTAGCAAAATTTGAGTTAAATACACAGTGATTCAAGTTAAATACATAATGGGTCAAGTTCATTAAACAATACTACTTATACAGTATTATACAATACTGTTCCAGCTTACATACAAATTTGGCTTAAGGACAGACCTTGGGAACAGAGCTCATTCTTAAACTGGGGACTACCTATATTCTGTTTTCAGAGTGTTATCACGGTGATAGGTAAACAGAATCTTGACCCCCTTGAAACAATTCCTCTGAGCTGGAAAGAATAACGTTTCTTGATGTTGGAAATCTCTCTCCCTGAACTTTGGAAGGGAGACCTTTCAGACAGTGGGAGGAATAATATTTGAATTTCTGGGAATCAGTAAAAAAGCTCAGCTGGATGGAACCTTCAGAGATCTGCATATTTGTTCTTAAAGTCTGATGCAGGATTAGTACCTGAGCCATCCATATTTTTAAGGAGAAGTCTGTTTATTTTTAAATCTATTTTCAAATGACAGGCTTCTAGCTAAGATTGTAGTACTGAATAATGTAATTCAGGAGTTGACTTATTTTATACTCTTTAGAGAAAATAGAAATATTAGAAATTAAACCTATTAAATAAATTAGCTTCATTTATATCATTAATACCAGGTGCATAATTCAGTTCTTTGCTATTTGTGGAGGCAACCTGGGGTATTTTGGATCAAAATTTTGATTAAATGATTTATTTCATATTATATATTTTCCATCATCCTAAACCTAACTCAGTTATTTTATTCCTCTCTAATTAGTATTTAATTTATAAATAAAATGTAACTGTCAATGTTCCATGTTATTCCAGTGGAAACTAAACTCTGAAATACTGTCCCTAGAATGCTGCATGGGGGAAGTAGGAAGATTCATTTGTCATTCTCACCCTTTTAGTTGCTGTGAACTATGAAAATCTGAGAAAGGTTTAAACAGCACAGAGGCAGATGGACAAAGGATTAAATGTGAATTTGAGAAAAGATTAAGGGCAGTAACTTCATCAGGTCATCTAGAAAGGAACCAGTAAGGGTAACACTCATTTGCTCACAAAGAAAATCAAGCACAGTTCCTTTCTTGTGCTCAGATAAGGGATGACTAAGGTGTGACCAAAGACTTTGCAATCTAAAACATTTAGAGAGCCAGAGCAGTATTTAAAGCCACAGCTACCTGTTTCTTGGGCTAAAGAAAATCAAGAAATACATGACAGAGAAATGTTAAAGGAAAGGCAAGTTAAAGGCATAAGAACCACAATAATAAGCCTAATAATGAACTATAGAGAAAGAAAAGCAGATACTCCACTGTTTCAGAATGAACCAGAATTTCAAGAAAAATCACAGGTTCAGGTCAATGGCTACAAATTTCACTCTGGGCAGACTAACACGAATGTGACTCCAATATGTTCCCTGTATTGGAAGGTAAGCAATCTTTTATGTGTGTGTTTTGTGTGTGTGTGCCGGTGTGTGTTTCTAATAGCAGATGAACATATGCAACTTAAATTACCACTTTTAGATCCCAGAACTCACACAGTTACAAGACGTGTAGGTTGGAAGCATGGGCATCTGTGCAGGAGGGGGCAAATGATGAAACATGTGTTACATCATCACACAATTGTCATGACTTACCTACTTGTGTCAGAAGTCGGGATGCAAGTATATAATCACAACATTTGCATGATGTCACCATGTGCATGTCATCAGTTTGGTGTCATCATGGTTTGCTGGTTGGAAGGTACCTTGGGGATCATTTAAGTCAATCCTCTGGCCAGTACCGGAATCCATTATTACAACATCCCTGACAGATGGCCATCCAGCCTCTGTTTAAATAGATTCAGTGATGGAGAATTCACCACCTCTTGAGGTAAGTCTGTTCCATTGTTGAATAGCAATTAGTATTAGGAAATTTTTCCCATTAGCCAACCAAAATCTACTTTCTTATAATTTAAGCTTGTCTTCTGGAACAATATTGAACAGGTCCATCCCATCTTCTACATGATAGTCCTTCAGATATTTGAAGTCAGCAATCATGTCTCCCCACAATTTTCTCTTTCCATGATGGGGAAAGGGGACTGAAAAAACCTACCAATTTCATCCTCTAGGTTACTATTATATCTACCTCTTCCACATATAGACTGGGTTTATACAACACTGTTAACCAGGTCAGTTAAAATACAGCTGCCAAATCTAAAATGCAAAAACTGGGACAGCTAAGAGAAACAGAAAACCCTAACTTTTGGCTCTCATCTAGTGGTCATCCATTTTGTATTTCACAGCCTAGATATGGTTTGTTGTTCAGATACTTGTGATTGTGACCCAATGAACATTGTTTTGTCACAGTTGACTGCAGTAACTGCTTTTCTGAGTTTCTGTAAACTTATGCTTGGTCATCAGTAATCACATCTGGTCACTTTGCCTTTTCTCTGCCTCTTTTTCTATTCTCCTTTATGTTTCCAAACATCAGGGTCTTCTCTAATAACTCTTGCTTTTGCATTATGTGTACAAAATATTGGTGGTCCTACTTAAAGCAACCTTTCCTACTATGACGTCCACCATATGTGAACTCCTGGGGATTATGAGAGTTGAGTGCAACATATATGGAGGGCACCATGTTGGGGAAGATTGGCTTAACCCATTTGATATAGGAGATATGTTTGCTACTTGCCTATGGGGTGTCTATTCAAGGCAAGACCAATAACTTCCCAAAGTATGTGTAATTATTGTGTTTCCAAACATGGCATTCACAAGGAAACCCAAGTTGCAAACTTGTCTTCTAAATAAGGAGTGAATCAGACTTAGGGATCAGAGATTCAAAAACAAAAGGAAGTTAGATTTCTTGCCCATTTGTTCACTGTCAGGTTTGGGAGTTAGAATGGACAGGGGGGAAATGGTGATGCCAGTCTTCCTTAACAGGCTGCCCTCCAAAGGCTGTGCAGGCTGAGAAATGGTGGAAAAAATAATTCAGTATATCTAGAGAACACCAGTTGGGGAAGGCTGGATTAGTTCTCCAAATCTGATTTTTCAGGTATCTTATTGGCATTGCTCAGTTTAGCTTATCTGGTGGCAAGAATACCTATTTTCCAAGTTTTTGTTAACCATTAAGAATGCCAGGAGCCAACTTTGGTTTCCAGCTCTGTTTGGAGAAAAATGGCTATGGCAAGCTGAATTTCTGCACTGGATATCACTATCCACCCACTAATTTACTGCCCATCAATCTACTTGTTCATATTATAGCCTCCTCTTCCCTGCCACAACCACTGAAGATGGGTCCATGCTAGTCAGACTTATTCTGCAATGGCAATTTGGTATAGTTGTAAAATATACTGAGAATTTCCATATTCCAATTAAAATTTCTTTTACAAGCACATTTCTAGAGCCAATGGCTTCTGAAATACCCTTTGGTGTAAATTTTAAATTAGGAGCAGGAGTTTCCATGCTTTTCACAGCTATTTAGCTCCTTCCATAATTAGCAGAAATCATGTCAATTTAGGCCTAAAATGGTGCTTGATTTGAATTGCTGAATTTGCAACATCTTGGCTTAAGAAATTATTTTTTTCCTTAGTGCTGATTATTCCTCAAAATTAGATCTGCTTTTCCTTTTCTAATCTGAGATCCAGTTGATAATATGGGTTTTTGGAACCCTCTGCCATGTTCTTAGTGTACAACTCTGCCTTCAAATCTGAACCCTTGGAATGCCTTGTTACACTCATATTCCAAAGGAACTCTTATAGGAGGATTTAAGATAAACAAGGCCAGAGGATAAGGACTAGCCTTTTGCTTGAGTCACTTTGCAAATGCCTATGCACACTGATGGCAATAAATGAACAATAACCTTTGCTTACAGCATTATACATGGCATGCATCCAGCACAACAGCTGAACAAGGAAACAGGGTTGGTTTCTAGCACAAAATACAGAAAAGCCACCAACTTTCTTTCATCAGACATGACTTCCCTGAAGCTTAAAGATACTGCTAGCTTTAAAGACAAAGGAAAACTCAATGGAAACCATTTCTCAATGTAGGTAACATAATTTCCGTGATATTACCTAGTTGGGTAATGAAATGTCTGCAAGCAAACAACCAAGCTCAGAGAGCACCAAGGACTCCACAGCTCAACCCTGAGCCACAGATATTCTCTTCTATTGAAACTCAACTTCCTTATAGCTAACCCAGACAAACTGGATCAAAGTGAATGGGCACACAAGTGCTACTGTTGCAAGAACAAGCTCAAAGCAGCAGGCAAAGCAAGCTTCAGAGCAAGGAAAATTAAGTGCTTCACCAGTAAATGAGAAACCAAGCTAAATTAATTTTCTCAAGTAAACTGGCTTAAAATTATGGGGGTTGCAAACCAACACATCCAAAAGGTTCCAGTTTGGAGAAAGATAAACTAAGATAAGATTGCAGCCAAGAGAGATATTGGTTGGTTTACACTTGGTACTAAAATACTATGTGTTTATGGTTTAGCACAATCTGTTAACATACTGGTTAACAAAACATCATGTACGAACCAGATAACTGTTCTACGTCATGTCTGATTTAACATTTCCTTAGTGCTAATTTTATATTTTAAAATGTAAGCTGTCCAGAATTGTCTGAGGGTTGATTGATATGCCACAAAGTTGTTTTTGATTCCTAGTGACCACATGGATAAATTTTTTCCATGACAGTTGGAGTTCTCCATGATACTTTGAGAGTTGGGCAGCTTCTAAAGTCAATAAATATGTACGTAAATAATTATTCATGGAATTACAAACAAACTGCAAGAAGTTCACAGCCCAAGACTTCCAAGAAGTTCTACAAAATATTTACTGTATGTATTGCTTAAATTCAGAACCCAGCAGTTCAAGAAACTTTACATACAGATCTCTTTTTATTTTATCCCCACAAAAACAGCCGAGAGGTAGATTGAACTGAGAAAGAGTGGTCCAAGTACCCCAGTGAGTTCCATGCTGAGGATGGACTGGATCCTGGCTCTCCCCAATCTTTGTTCAATACCTTAACTACTAAACTAATAAAGGAGATGCAAAGTTAGTTTCAAAGTCATAGGAACCAGTCCTGAGCAACAAGTTTCTTTTGCAGGCTAGCCCATACCTAGAAAGGGAGCTTAGCAGGCAACGTTGCTAATGCTGGGAGTATTAATCTGTGGCTGCCTATCCCAACCAGGAAAGAGAAACAGCAAGCACAAAGGAAACAGGCCTGATGTTCAAAAATTATTGTTTACAGTGAAAGAAACAATTACTGTATTTAATTTCTATAAAATTGCTGATGAATGACAGGAGGTACTTCATTTTCCAGTGCTGTGGTAAATGGAGGTGTTTGTTTTGGGGCTGCCTGGCTGGTTGGGGAAGGTGTGGACATCCAAAGAAATGTAGTCTTTGCCCCACTATCTTTTGTGGATCTCCCAACACTTACCTTGGTTTTCTTTTATATTGTGCCTTAGGGCACTGGGAGCTGTACGCCGGTAACAGCTGTTCCGTTGCCAGGCTTCTGTGCCACCTGCCCATCCAGCTTCATCCTCCCAGTCCAGACTCCAGTCTGACCGTCCTGCACGTGTCCTTGGACACCCACCCTTCCAGACCTGTACATCTGCTGCAGTTTCAATTCTTTTGGTATCTGGCACACACAGTGACCTGGCAATTTCACATCCAGGGTCCAACTTCTGATTGCCATTCTCAATTCTCAAGGACCAAGTTGGTGGATCTTCTAGGGCAGAGTGATTTATATCATCCATGGTACAGCTCCCAGAAACCACCCCTGAATGTTGGGCATTGTGAGAGACTTCACACAACATAAATAAGCTTTCTGGCTTCTCAAGATATTTCCAGTCAGTGCTGCAATCCACAAACCTTTCATTTCCCTTCTTATCATTCCCATTCAAGTTATGGCTACCTGTGTTCCAATCCTCTTTTGGACAGTCGCTGAAATTCCAGTTTTCCTTCCAACGGTTCATATCCAAATGTTCTGCATTTCTGAAGAATCTAAAGTCAGCATCCTGGCCACCCTTATGCACAACAAAAGGCTTCTTGTGAACCACCCTGGTGTCATTCTCACAGTCTGTATAGTAACCTTCTTCTTCCAGATAACCATTGATTCCTTTCTCATGCTCCAAATACAGATTCATTTTCCTCTGGTCCACAGATTGTTTATCCTCCCCCACATAGTCCTTGTAGTCTCTGGTCACATCGTGGACCCTGTACCCACTATCCCCCTTCTTGAAGTGGCCACAGACTCTGTTCACAGGTCTGATGGTGCCATACAGGTCCCTGATTCTGTATTTGTTGTTCCAGTTTTCGCTACCACCATCTTGCCCATGTCCCTTAGCAATCTTTCCTCTCCTTACAGAGTTGTAGTCTTTGTACTCACGGCTGGGGAATTGTGAGAGACAAGCCTGTTGTCCTGGAGAGTTTAGCTGACTTCTGGACTCAGAATAAATGTTCATGTTCTTCCTGGTGTGCCCCTACCCCACCCTACCCCCTTCCCTTCTTCAGAAGGTTACCATTCCTTCATAACTACCCTTTCCCTGCACCTCACGCCTGAGACCGTGCTGACTAACTGCCTACAACAGAGAAGCTGTGCAACCTTCGTACCCAATAGGCAGCAAGTTCAGACAGCCTCTCCCTGTTGCTGGCAGGTAATGAGTAACAAGAGTACCACAGTTGTGGATTGGACCAGTGCCCTGCCCAAACCGGCTTCTCTGCTTTATAATGCTAAAGGCAGGAGCAAGTGACCTCTCTTTAGGGCTTCTTGGTTTAGGAAAACTAAGCATATGGTTTATGAGTTTGTATCACACAAGGACTTTTCTGGGTGGGAATACATTTTAAGAAAGGAAACAGCTTTGGAGAATTATCAAAATCTGGACCCTTAGCTGTCTCTAGTCTTCCTGTAGGAGAAACATAGGTAGTCTTGACTATTAAGTCATCCTGCATCAACAGTTATTCACAAATGCACATTGACAGTCATTAACCTTCACCCTTTTAACAGCATTAAGTCCACAGATATGCCGTATCCTCTATTTTCCAATGAACCATTCTCTTTCATCCACGAAGCCCAAACACGCACATAATATTGCAGCACTGGGTCTGAATGCTCTTCATATCTCAGAGTTCAGTTAATTCATATACTCTGTCTCAAACCTATAAAATCCTAGATAGATATTCCTAGTCCCTGATAATCAGCATGGGAATGATTAAACTGCAGAAAATAAACTGTGGCATCTAATGCAGAGTTCAACAGTTTACATAGAAGGCCAACTAATTTCACAGGATTGTGAAGAAAAACATGAAAATGCCTAATTAGCAGGTTTTCTAAGAAGATAACCTGAAAGAGGAGTTTTCTGTCCTTCTGTGGTCACAACTTTTTTACCAGCCCATGTCTATTTTTCTCAAGTCTCTACCCCACAAAATGATCAAACTCACAGAATGAACCATTATAGATTGGGGCAGCAGGAAGAGGAGACAAACACCAAGAAACAATTATGCAGCTATGCAAAGCACCCAAAACAGCCCAATAGCTTATTCACTCAGTGGATTTGCAAGAGTAGGCATTTTTAAGTTCATCTTTCCAAAGACCCAAGTGCTAATGGATTTCCACAAAATAATTTTATGGTTGCAATGTCAATAAAAATGGAAAGCATTTGCACCTTATAATTTATGCACACAGTGAAAGGCAGCAAGTCATGCTCCTGAGATTCGGAACAACGTCATTATTTTCATTCTTTCCTCAACACCAACCCACCTCATTTTCTTGCTAACTGGTACTGATCCTCCTGCAACAACGATCAGTTTTGCATAAATCCATTCCACTCTGCTTCATACTGGGTTGTAAGATACATACAAAACTCATATGGACATTTAGCCGAAATATACATTTTGGTGAGCTGTTTGCATGCTCTTTATCTGTTTGCATTCTCTTTACAGGGTTTCACTGTTAACAGACAGAATTAGAGTAAAAGGGGCCAGGAGTAAAAGGAGTGTGCATACCCACTACCTTACACTTTCTTTATTTTTGAACACCTGAAGAAAGTTAAGTGGATCTGCAATAATAACATTGCCACACTATGGTGGTTGTACAGAAACAGCCAGTAAAGTAAACAACATGTTCAAAAGATAAAGGGTTGCTAGAAAAACTTCTATAACTAACTCATTACATAATACCATTGCTCGAGTTACAATCTGATCTGCTGAAAGTTGTGGATATCTAGGCTGTATTTTCTACCAAAGCATCCCAGTAGACACACAATTTGACACAGTCTTCCCCAGCCTGAGGTCTCTTTTGGAAAGACACTATGGGATATTTAGCATAAAAATCCTTTCTGTAAATACTTGCCCCATCTAAAGATTCTGGAAGAGCAACAAGCAATTTAGATTATTGTGCCCCTTAAAAGCAGTAAAATATTGTGAGAGAATGGGGCTGAGTTTAACATAATCTCCTAATACTTTCTCTTTCTTTATTCCACCTATGCAAAAGGCAGTTGGCAGGGGAGGGGGTGTCCTGTCCTCTCCATCCACCCTCACCAAGACTACTATACTCACCCTTCAGCTCCTGTAGCTCCAGGCACAGAGCTGACATTTTACAATCACAGAAGTCTAGGTTCTCTAGTGTCTCAGCTCGTCCGACCTCATCCTGTGGTTGTTCCAGTGTTGCACTGAGCTCTGTGTGAGTCTTCCTGTAAAAATCTAGTTCTTGGTCTAATTCCTGGATGCGATTCAGTAGGAAAGGACATGGAGATGCTCTTCCAGACTCAGTAGTGTTCCCTTGTCTCTCTTTACTCCCCAGCTGCTGCTTAACTGAAGCTGGACTCTTCCTTTGACTCCCTGGAGGTGGAAGTGGTGCTGGCCTGGATGGCCGCATAGAAGTTGGAATACCCTGTGAGATAGGTGCAGTGTTGGGGCTAGTCCTTACTGGCAAATATGGTGAGGCAGAGGCAGGGGTACCAGGTCGAGGAGGTGGTGGCCGTAGCGCTTTTCTTCTCTGTGAAGTACTCTCTACTGTACCACGTACAATATCTTTCTCACAGCTGAAATCCAGAATGGAAAAATGCCGGGCAACATTGTCCTGTTCAAAAGTATCACAGCCACCATGGCCTATGGTATTTGTCAGGCTCTGTTCAAACTGAGCCAACTGCTCTGTCAGTTTGGAGTCAAGGTCCCCACAGATCTCCCCATGGCTCACACCTTGAAGGTTTTCAGCCTGAGTACTTTGACAGACAGGCCAAGTGTCCAGGCTCTCATGGATCCCACTGAAGCTGGAAGAACGGGATTTAGATTTCTGCTGCTGACCATCCATGCAAACAACCAAGTCCTCACAAAGAATGTTTTCGTGGATCAGACTGGCAGCTTCTCCATCGCACTCTAAGCGTTTGCAGCCTTTCAAGTGGCCCCATGAAGTTTTGGGGCTTTGGATGGGCTCTGATTTACCCAACTGGTCACAGTGTTGGGTTTTTACCTGAACTGGAGAATGAGGTATGGAAGAAACTCCATTTACAGCTTTGTCAGAATCTAGAGAGGAAGAGCCTGACACTTCTAAGGGAACAGATCCAATACAACCTTCCTTCTGATGATTTGGTATTTCATTCTGTTTTAGTTCTGAGTCCAAGGAATTCCTTTGCATCAGAGGAAGTTGACAAGTCTTTTCCTCAGTATGGTCTGAGCTCCATCCAGGCTCCTCCCACGCGCCAGGGGCACCTGCTTTGTGAAGACTGGCTGTTTCAGAATCCGCCCCCTTTGGCAAATATCCAGATTTCCATTGCTCCCTAGACTGTAGGGTATTCTCCTCCAATCTCACAAACCGGTGGGGAAAGATGCCACGTTTCCCTCGAACTTCTCCCTCTAGCCAGCCATCTTCCAGAACCCCCAGAATTTGGATCCGTTCCCCCACCTCAAAGTCTAGTTCTGCTGATTCCAGGGCTTGGAACTGATAGAGGGCAATCCCATAAGGTCCTGGCAATGCCACCTCATCACTCCACAGCTTCTCCTTTTCCTGGGGATATGTGTCTTTCACTCCATTTAACTTTGGAACCTCTGATGAAGTTGGCTCATCTGGGTTACTCTTGGCTTTTAGGGGACCCAAAAGCTCCACAAATCCCTCTGGGAAGATGCCTCGGCGACCTTGAATCTCCCCTTCAAACCACCCAGACTCTGGAATTCCAACAATGATAATCACATCCCCTTCCCGGAAATCAAGTTCCTCCTCCATCTGGGCTGAAAGACTCATCAGTGCTCGGGCCTGACCCAGGGCATAGGATGGCATCTCCAGTGTTGTGCCATATGGGAATCGGGGACCAAAACCTGAGAGGCTGAGTTCTCGAACACATGATGATGGGAAGAAGCCACTGGCTCCCCAACTGCTTCGACCTTTGAGCCAAGGAGAGGCTACAAAATCATTCAAAATCACCAGGTCTCCTGTAGGGATAAGGAATACACATTTAAAGAATGGCTCAGGCAACCCGTTTACCTCCCCTTATAGTCCAACTTGAGATTTCAACTCAAAGCAGGCAGTCACAAAGATGTGCTATGTTCTCAGTGGCATCTGACAAACAACTTTAGTCCCATTGCTGGAAAATGTGGCCTCTTGCAACTATCCTAGTGACTGTAGAAATGATTAGACCTCTGTTCCAAGTACAGCAAGTCTACTAAAGTACAGATGTACCAGAAGCAAAAGGCCAAGGACCACTATCACTGGAGCTGTAACGGCGAAAGGGCACAGAACTGATGGACTGACATAGAGATCTACAGGACAGCAGAGCATTACTGATCTCTTTTGCCCAAGGAAGGAAGGCATGAAATTCCCCAGTACCTCTCTGCAGGGCCAAGCTGCCAGGCTCTTGCGAAGTAAAGTTGCTGATACAGACAAACAGCTTCTCTCCCTGCTTCATAACAGGAACATCCACAGGCTCTACAAAACTGCTGGGGAACTGACCTAAAATGGGTAACAACAAATAACATTTTCAACAGAACAGAAAAATTCCTAACTAGCAAAGATGGTAGACATGCTTCTGTCCCTTGATGTGCACTTCATTCTTCACCCATGACATACAAGCATCATAAATCTTTCTCCTGTGGCCAGAGAGATCCACCCTTTTCCTCAGGATTCTCCCAGCCTTTTACACTGATGATATGGTGGGAGGTGCAGCGGTATATAAAAACCGTTAATAAACAATCTTTGGTGCTAACTATTCTGTTGTCAAATCTGTAAATTTGAGAGATTTGTACACTGGTTTCCTCATTTAATATATGCTTGTTAAGATAAAGAAATCTACAGTGTACATTGATGGAAACCCCAAACCTGACTTGTGAATTGAGTTTTGCTACATGAGAATTGATAAACTTTGAAAACACCCATTGGTAACACCAACAATATGCAAATATAAGGAAAATGTTTTATGGTTTACCAGACCATTGCTCCACCTTACTTATTACTGTCTACTATCACAACTGTACAGTTAAGGGAAATTAAAACTTGTTAATTTAATATTGAAACAGAAAATTCCATAGAAGGACCAAGTGAGTTTTTATATTAATCCTCTTCTTTCTTAGAATAGCAAGCATTTGTAACTGAATGACAAACCAGAAATGCTTAGTATGGCTCCCATTTTACTTGGATCTAACCCATCCTTCATGATGGAATTATTTCCCAGCATCTTCTCAGCAAAAATGGGAGTCTAATTTCATAAGTCAGATCCAGTCTGGCATAAGAAAAGATGAACAAAAAGAGCTATGGAAGGAGTGAAATATAGCTAAACAAAGGATTTGGTTCCTAGTATCTTTATAGAAAATCTCCAACCTTTCTTCCAGTCCTTCTTCAAAGGAATGGTTATCATACAAGAGAGATATGTTGCTTTGTATGGGACAATCTCTTCATTCTATCCATATCAGGTTGTTCTTTTTACTAGGAATGTGATTTCCATTATTCATCTAGATGATACTGTAATTGTATCTAGGATTTTTGTCCTTTAAGGAGCAAGGATATATTCTGTATAGATATGGGGCTGCGAGGACATCAACTATACATGCTGTACTTGTCAATATCTCTTAATATTTGTTTTAATTCTAATAGGGGCAGGAAACAGGGTCTGGAGTATGTGTATTTAAACAAGTGGTTCAGAAGAGGGTTAACTCTCCCTATCTGTTAGTGGGAGAAGGAAAGGTATGTCTTAAATAAATTTTCTGTTCTGCGATATAGGATGAGCCACGTGATTGAGCAGTCAGTGGATGCAGAGGGTTGAGAATGGCTCCCTCTCCTGGTTGCTTCAAGCTTTCTTTCTTATGTTCTCAATTAAATGGCAGTTGCCAGACTGCTGTACAGCTTGCTTGAGATGAGAAAGCTATTTCAAAATGGCCTTCTTATGGGCGCAGTTTATTGCAGCACATTAATGTGACATCCAGATGTTACCATTTTTGTTCACTCATTAGCCCGTTTAACTCCTTTTCATCTGTTCTCGTTCTCTCTCTCTTCCAGACACACACACGTGGCTGTGTGCACACCCAGTGGGAGCAATCATTGTCGGCAGAAAGGCCTGGTGCAGAAATACAAATCCCCAAAGTTCCACAAAACTTCATTCTGTAGGCTTTTGGAGGGGAAGCTTTAACATCAGTAAAGACACACGTTCTATTTCCTTCCCCTGCTTTTCCAGTACTCAGTTCCTGAACAGTAACAATTATCGTGAGCATGCATGTTGCTGTTTCGTAATACGAACACCTGTGCACGCATCTTTTGTAAATAATTTTTATACACCAAACTTCAAAATAAAACAACATTGCCACTTTAGGATTATCTCCACATTTTAGAATTAATCTGTATGCTTCAATTCTCCCAGCTTTGTGGAAGCAACAAGCCAGAGGCCCCTGCAGCAAGCTGTGATTTCATCAAATTCATAAAATATGTGTTGTGATGTCACAAGGAAAACTCTGTTACTAACTTCTTTTCTTGTGACATCATTATGCAAATACAAAAAGCTTGCATCACAATGTACGTTTTGTCATCAGTCCCCTTTCATTCCACCCCCCCCCCTTTACATTTGCACATGGACCCTATATACTGACAATTCAAAGCAGGTTTAGGGAAAAGGAAGCCTGTCTCTTCTGAGAAGGCAAGCCAGCCTGCTCCTTTATCAGCGTAGGTGTGAAAATCCCATCTCAATATAAAAGCCTTTTGCAATTAACAGTATTTTTCATTGCTACAAAACACAGGAACACTGATATTAAGAGAGGAAGGACTCAAAAATAGATGCTGACATTTCAGAATTTCCTACAAATGTATGCATGCATGGATGCATGAGTAGGTATTTTTCCTGAATCTGCATGCATGCTCACTATTTGGTGGAGATAACAGAGCACAGTAGGTTAAGAGAGAAGCTAAAGTGGGCAGGGCAAATATTCCAGTATATCCCATCAGAATATACTACAAATGAAAATTCATGTCTGGGCATTGCCTAAGGCAGCCTTCCCCAACCTCCTGACTTCTCAGTTACCATAACCAATAGCAAAAACCTATCGGAAAGGCAACCGGTTGGGGAAGGTTATTGCAAGGACTAGCAGAAGTAAAAATTCTAGACTCTGATAAAATTCATATCCTACCTTATGAGAGGCCATCCCCTTTAATCATGCAATAAGGTGAATGTGACCAAGAGTATCACATCTTTCTCTCAGGCTTGCACAGAAAAAGAGGGACTGCTTTAATGAAAGGCGGAGGGAGGTTTGAAGCATTCATTTTGAATAATTTTCAAAGCAGGCACAGCCCTAAAAACTACCCCAAATTGTTCAGGGTGTTCTGGTCATGCCAATCCCACTTCATGAAGCAGTGAGTATACTGAAACTTATATTCTTTACTGGACCATTTGGTTGGTTGAGGAAACAAAAAAAATGGTTAAAAAAAAAAAGGGAAGCAAGCTTCTGATATATTAATAGCTATCTCATTTCTCTAATTGCAAGACCAAAAAGTACATGGAGGTATCAGGAAGTGTGTGTGAGCCCAAACTTTTACAGAAGTCCAAAAAAATATTAGATAAAGAAACCACACCCCCCCCCAAAAAAAGGGGAGGGAAGGCATGAAAAATTTTCTCTGAACAGCCCCAGAGAAACTATGGGCTCATTCACACAGCCACTTTGCTGAGCTTTCCTCCTGTCCTGGAGCCAGAAGGAGCTCGTGTCAGCATAAATTGCACAGCATACCTTTAAGGCATATCCAGAATGGGGCTGTGCTGCATTGTTGTTGCAGAGGTCTACCATGTGACACAAGGCAGGGATAGGTGGTTTCCTTGGTTGAAATTCCAGTCCCTTCCAGTGGAACCACAGGAAAAGTTACCACTAACCACCACGCAGAAAGCGTGTTGGGCTAGTGCTTGTATGCATCCAATCACACATTTTCTAATTTTTCATCAACCACTAGATAGCAGCAAAGAGAGTTTTTTATTCTTTATTTAGGGTCAGGATGAAATTTCCTTTTTCTTTACTTAGCTTTACTTGTTCAGCTCCTAGAGTACTTCTAACCCAACCAACTTCATGAACTCCTCAAAGACCTTTTAGATGTACCTGTGACTCCTTCCTTCTTCCCAAAGAGCCAGAACTCATCTATGACTGCCAGCACTTCAATGATATCCCCAACAAACAGTGGCAGCTCCTCAGACACACTGGGGCAGAAATCAAAGACAGCCCGCACCAGAGAGCCTGCCTCCATCTTTGGAATCTGCAAGAAAGGGGTACAGAATGAGAATTAGGACAACAACGGCACCGTGTTACAAATTGCAAAAGGCATGTAACTAGGGGCAGAAATGCAAGCCCATTCCAGAAATTATGCAAAGGCTTCTGCCAGCTACTCTTTTGCAGAATACAAAACTTATTCTCACATCCCACTAAACCCAGCATGACAATGCCTTGCTAACCATTTTTAAATAACATTTCAAAAGTAGATCAGGCAATCTCCCACCAACCTGTTAGGCTATTTTGGGACATGGGTTTAAGTGTTCAGAAGAATATGAGTTGTGTGTGGAGAAATAGTCCAAGGACAGGTCACCAATGCAGAAATTCTCCGCTCTGGCAACCAGTCACTTGACAACTTGAAAAATGGTTAAAGCCTCCATCCCAGACGCTTGCCCACAGTTACTCAAATCCAATCTACCTTGCATTAAGGACAGCGATGGACAGGGCGTCTGGTGTGAGTCATAGCTGACTGAAGACATCTCCATGAATGAGCAGAGACAACCACCACTGTGAAGAATGAAAGACCAGCGAGTAGACTGGTCCTTCAAATTTCTCCGGAGAAGGGAAGATCAGGAGGTCACCCACGAGTGCTCTGAATGGCAGCTCCTTGCGAGGAGACCATAAAACAGAAGTTTCCCGCAGGTCTGAGCACCAAGAGCCAAGGGAGATGACATCTGTGCTCTCAGCAGTGATGGAGCCTTTCATAAGGACACTAAGCCAGCCAAACTCACTTTCTAATCACATTTTGAAATGTTCAATTTAACCACTTTATGGATATTAGAGACCTTCAAAATGACGAGCTTAATTTGACATCTGGTGAGTTTTACTTTCTTTGGGTTTAAGAAATTTTAAACAGAGACTTAAGAATTTAAAATAATATACAATTGGCAAAAAGCAAAAAAAAAAAAAAAAGGTGGGGATTTTGATTTAAGAAAGTTTTGAACGGATTGGGAGACCAGAGAGATTTACAATACTGGTTATTTTTGCTGTAAGATTTGAAAAACAAGTATATAATAAAATAATATAATTGTGGGAAATGATTAAATAGAACTAAATCCATATTAGGAACTGAGGCTCGATGAAGGTTGCAAATAGACACTAGAGGGAACTAAAGGAACAGGCAGTAAAGAGTTAAAATGGCTAAGCCAGCTATAACTTTTTCTTATCTTAAAGAGTTTTTTGAAACATGGACTGAAATATTAATAACTAATATCTCAGAAAGGATACAGATTTCAGTGGATAAACGTTTAGAAGATGAGAGAAACTTAAAAAAACTTTTACCTGACATAGATATTATAGAGTTTGAAGGCATGGAAGACAATGGAATTGAGATTACCAAAATGGGAATACAAAAGACAAATCAAGAAAAGGATCTGGGCATGGAACAGCTGCAACAAGAAATTCTGGATGATGCCTCTTTATGGGATTTACAAAATAGGCTGGCGAAAGCTTTGAAGACTCCTTTTAAATCCCAAAGAGTGATGAAAGATCAAATCCTGCGATGCCATAGGAATGATTTAAAGGTTAAGATTGTGCAGAACAAAAAGAAGGAATATAAATGTGGCTATTTGATCAAGGATAAACTATTTGTTTAATATTTCTGGTAACTCCTAATGAACTTCTTACTGAACTAGGACTGAAAAGATGATGATTTTTATACTGTGTATAGATAAAAGTTAGGCTGTGGGGAGAAGAGTTTTTTTATTTGTAATTTTAAAAGAGAGAGAAAAGTTAGTATATTAGCTTATGCTTGGTGTGATGAAGGTTGGAAGCCATTTCTTTGTTATTGTCTGTTGCTTTTTTCTTTTTCTTTTCTTTTCTTTTCTTTTCTCTTCTATTTTTCTTTCTTTTTTCTGCACCTTCTGAAGTTTTTCTTTTTTCTTCTAGTCTAGTTTGTATTAGTTTTTATCATGTTTATTAAAAACTTCAATAAAATTATTAATAATCATTTTAAAAAAGGACAGCGATGGGCAGTTGGTTTTCCTGATAGCAGGCGATGAGAAGGAGGGGAAACTCAACCAGGGGAATCAGCAACCCTGCCTTTGAATTGTCCTGCATTGCAACTGTAAGGGCAGCACTACTTGCCAGTCTTGCTCTTGTGGCACGCACCCTCAAGTCCAGTCATGAAATTTATTTCAACATCCATTCCTGATTGCTCAAGGACAACCTTATCATGCTGGGCCTATAGATTTACAGTTCTAAAGTCTATTTGTTGCACCTCAAGCCTGTGTGATCCAAAGCAGCACAAGGGATTTCAGTTTGTTTGTCATCTCAGCCAGATTGGATTCAATAGGGCTGGCAACTCTGACTAAGATGCCATTCAGCATCTAAGTCAAATAAAAAAAAAGATAAATAAAAGTCATCTGTCTTTTCCCACAAACTTCTGTCCCTCTCTCTAGTTTAGTGATTAGTTGCTCACTCCTATTTTCTACAAAAGCCTGCACTCTATCATCTGCTGCACTCTATCATCCTGGCCTTATTTTCTGCTTTACTTCCTCCTTGTCATCTGGCTCCTGACCTTCTGACCTCTTCTGTTCCCTAGCTTGCTTTCAAATATTATTATTTTCAACCCAGTTCTTCCTTTCGCCCTTTCCTGTTTCATTTTGAACTTGGATGGGTTTCATTGAAGGCTCCACATCAATCATGTACATCCAAGAACAGGGATTGGGAAAAGGAGCTAATTTCACTGGTAGAATATCTGCTTTGTATACAATAAATCTGAGATTCAAGCTCTAGCAACTCCAGTTATGTACATCTGCTTGATACACCATGAAACTAACAGTACTATGTTAAGTGGAGAAGTATTGACCTGGTATAAGGCAGGGGTTACTATGTACATGTACATGACTGTAATCTGGCACAACCCCTACCTTGTCCTAGACCAGCCTTCCTTGGCCTTCCAGGTATGTTGGGCTAGAATTCCCTTACAGTCAGCAGTGTCTGAGAAAAATAGCAATTGTAGCCAAAATATTTTGAGAGTGAAGATTGGGAAAGACTTCTGAAAATATTTCACATACAACTGCAGTCTCAATTCTGTACAGCTTACTACACATTACTGTACAATTTAGTTCTAATATTCTTCAGTAAATGTCACTGGTTGCAGACGGATAAGTCCCATGACAGTAAGAGCCACTTAGACCTTGGGACTGGATAAACTGTTCTGCCCAGTCCCAACCAATCTTGCTTTTATTCATAAAAAAGGGCATGGGGGAAAGCTGACATGAAGCTACTAGTGAAGGAAGAAGTCTGTAGGAGCCATCCCATTTGGGAAACTATTACTAATTTGCACACAGCTCTAAACCAGAAAGGAACTGCCTTCTGGGAATCAAGAGCTACAGCGTGTAGAGCAATTGTACCAATTGGGCAGGGCCAGGTTTTCATTTTTTCCCCTGGGCTTTTGGTCAGATTTTCAAGTCTGGTTTTAAAGATATGTTGAGAGGTTGCACTATAGCTGTGGTGCAAGATGGTAAAAAAACGACACTTTGGATTTTCAAAAGTGACAGCCAGAGGAGGCTCCAGGAGCCAAGAAAAAGGGTTCAGGGACTGCATCCTGAACTAAGCCATCATATAGTGTAATACATTTGTGTGAACCCAGCAACTGACATTTATTCAGTAAACCCTATTTTAAAAAACCATAGCACTGCGATATATGAATCAAGTTGAAATGGGTGGGCCATACCCTTCTGGCTGAGGATTATGGGAATGAAGTTCAATACACGTGGAAGGGTTCAGATTAGCAAAATCTAATTTAAAGGGTACATTAGGTCCAGAAATCACAAAACCATTAGGACTTCATATTGTTAACAAATGTATAGATAGGTTTTAAACATAATCCATAAAGGATGAAAAGACAGAAGCTTGTGTATTGGAAAGTGGGTATGGCATGCATAAAGTATATGCGACCCAAGCAGATAGTGACTGGATTCTCACGCTGCATTATGCTGTAATGTAATTTACTTTGTACCATTTTTTCCCAAAGGACTGAGGTTCTGGCTATCTGATGGACTGCCTCTCCCACTACCAAAGTGGTCTGAAGGTGAAGCCATTGTGAAGATGTCCCGGTCAAAGACTCATCTGTTTGGCATGTCTTTCTCTGAGTCACTCCCAGGCTAAGGAATGCATTCCCTCAAATGAATGTTTTTTCATTTTTAAAATATACCTCTAATAAACAAAATCTTTTATGAATCCAGCCACTTATGATTTATGAACTGTGGCTTATGGCTTAGCATGTTGTATGAACCCCCCAAATTCAATAAACCATGGATAACAAACCATGGCTATTTGTGAGCTCAGCAGTAAGTTAACAGAGCTACTTCAGCCATATCACAGAATATGTGGAGAACGAACGATTCTACTGACTGGGCAGATGTATGTGGGAAATTTCCAAATGCTCATACAGCCAGGTACTTGTGATTTTTATAGGAAAGGAACTGAAGAGGCCTCCAGCTCAACAAACATTCCCCCAAATTCCAAAATCACACAGCTTTTATGAAGGAAACAGAGCATAAGGAGGAGGTATATCTAGCAGGAAAGAAGGGCAAGATGGCATGGAAGATGAGCACTTCCCTGACGCACAGGACTGTGGGCTGGTGAGAATGGATTCATCTATATACAATCCATCTGAATAGACACAAAAAAAGAAAAACCTACCTGGTTATCATTAATTTTCTATCTTTCCAATAATTTTGTTCCTGTCTCTTTAATATTAGCTTGTTTGGAAAATAACAACAGATGCTAAACTTTATCCCAACACTATAAACAGTTTTACTATACCATGAAAAATTTTTTCCTGATGCTTCCGGACAGTTGGAAATTCTATTCTTTCAGCTATATCACAACCATTGTAGCTTCTTCATTTAAATAGTGAAAAAGCCTGTATGCCAGGAATGGACAATGTTTTGATATTAAGAGGCTGCATCACAAGGGTGGGTTTCCAGGGTTGTTTTCCAGGTTTGGGGGGAGGTCTCTTTTATTGTGTTAAACCAATTTTGGGGCTTACAATTTTTGTATATTTCTTTCCTCTATGGCAGGAAAACACATCACCAATGTTTAGCAGAGGGATCTTCAAAAAGGGGTTATGGGACTGTTTGCGTGCCAAAGCTACAGGCTGTGTACCTTTGCTGTATGCCATGAGACTTAGACGACAGTTCCCCATAGTCCCATGCCTTCAGCATCAGAAATCAATAGGGAGAAAGCACGCACTTTCACAAGGTGACACACTTGCCTCCTCTCAGAAAATAAATGGGATATGTGTCCACCCCACCCCCCCACCACCAGGGACAAACATATTGTTGTGCCTGGGAAGTGTCCATTCCTGCATTCCTGCACATGCAGAACTCTGGTTGTATAGTTCTCAAAAGAAGTAACTGGATGTGCATCGACAGAAGTGTGCATCAAAGCCCACAATACAGGATGAAGTAAGTTTGAATGAGGGACTGCAGAGAACAATATGCTGTTTTGATGGCACTGCTTTATTATCAGGCATGGGTTGCCACATGGCAACAATGTGAAGCTTGCCTTTTTCAGAAATGCTGCCTTGGCAATTCCCAGCTTTTATACTGCTAATAGATGGAGAACAATGTTACCAGTTGTCTTTCAACTATGACCCCAGCTGCAACATGCACTATATAAAACAAATCCTTCCTTATGATTTTCTGGATTGGATTGTATCAAATGAATACTTGCTGCCTCATCAAGTTTAAGAGAGTAACTTCATCCAATAAAATAGGACAGCTGCTGATGTAAATGAAAATTATCAGGAAATTCAACAGACGCATTTAGAAACAAAAAATCAGAATCACAAGAGATCCTGAGGCCATGTATTTTGCCTCTTTGTAAGACACATGAATCAGTCCTCTCCATAGATGTGTTATGACCACCCAGACCACAACACAGAAAAGACAAGCCAGGTTGTATACCAACTAAGTGCATGTTGAGATAATTGTAATGCAGTGTGTGTGGGACTATCCTTGCTCTTGATCTGGGAAACCGCAGAATACAGTGGACAGGTTACTGAGTGGGGAACCTGCTCATATACAAGGTACCCCTATACTGTACCGAAGCATCTGTACTGGCTGCCAGATTCAAAGATTTGGTCTTAACAACTTAGGACCAAGACCCTGATTAGATGCTTTTCCCATTATATCCCTGGTTGGTTACTGAAGATTTTGCTAAACATACCAAGGGCTGCTGAATGCCCTTTGGAAGCTGGGCTTGGGCAGGCCTTTTTTGTGATGGTGCCCTCACTTTGGAATGCTCTTCCCCAGAATTCAGGAGGCAGCCACCAGACCAGAACTATGTTCCACAAACCCTGGGTTCCAAGAGAACTCAATGAGGCTCTGTAAAAGAGTAAGGAGGAAAAAGTTCACTTGAATGTAGCCAATTTTCTATCACTAGAGCTCTGCTTTTTGATTAGGAGTTTCAGGATCTTTTTTTTAACTAACTGGTTCCATGGCCTGAAAAAGTTTGAAAACCCCTGCACCGAGGGATATTTTAGGCACCTGTTGAACACTCCAAGGTCTGGTATGAAAGTTAGATGAATGTTTTTAAAATCTTCTTTTCCCCTTCCTGATCTTTTAAAAGAGTCTGTTTTATTGAATATTGTTCTTACGTTGTTGTTGTTTAATATTAAGGTATTCATTGATTATGTTTTTACTATAAACTACCTTGGGATGCTTTGGTATATGAAGCAGTATATAACCGAGTTTTTTTTTCAGGTAAACCATGATTTAAAAACCCATGAGCATTACAAAAGTATAACTGTTAGAAGGATAAAAGAAAGGTTGGGATTATTTATTTATTTATTTATTTATCTATCGATTTCATATTAGGTGAAGGGCTTAGATGCTCTATATTTCTGGTAGAAAGGAAGCAGCTAGGCATGAGGGATCTAGACGAAGGGTCCCCAGACTCTTCAGCTCACTGACCCCTTCATGAAGTTTCAGATTGTTCATCAACCCCCAAACATTTATTATATGAAAATAATTTAATAAATATTACTTTAACTAATAGTACTATGAATAATAATAATAATACCTGCCACACAACACCCCAGACTGAACAATTGTTGATAAGAAAAACAAAAAAGTCTGGATAGTGGACATTGCAATACCCGGAGACAGCAGAATAGAAGAGAAAGAACTGGAGAAAATCACAAAATATAAAGACCTGCTAACAGGAGTAGAACGACTATGGCAAAAGAAAGCAAAGATAGTACCAATAGTTATGGTTGCCTTAGGTGCAATCCCAAAACATCTGCAGCACCACTTGAAGATCATTGGCATTGACAAAAGTCACCATCAGTCAATTGCAAAAGGCAGCTTTACTTGGAACAGCTTACATCCTGCGATGATACCTTTAACACCATCAAACAACATCTGCCTATCTCAGGTCCATGGGAAGGACTCAATAGGTGGATAAAAATGTCAAATCCAGCCTAAACATCTGGCTGACTGTGCAACCAACCATAATAATAATACACCATCAAACAACATCTGCCTATCCCAGGTCCTTGGGAAGGACTCAATAGGTGGATAAAAATGCCAGTTCCAGTCTAAACATCTAGCTGATTGTGTGACCAACCATAATTATAGTATTGACCCCTTGGATAGTCCCATCAACCCTTGGGGGTCAATACTGTATCTACCACTTTGAAGAACCCTGATTTAGAGGCTCTGGGATGAAAGGATCTGCCAGATTAAGAATTGCTTTTCAAGCCAAAGTATGTAGCAATGAGAAGAAACTACATTTGGCAGCATTCTACTGACCTTGAACTGTCCAGATGATTACCAGCTGCAGGATTTTACTCTAGAACAGCACCACTGTTTTCTTCAGAGATCATCTGGAATATTCTTCAAATTATAAAATAGTTGATATCACTTTTAAGGTCTTTTAGCAGAGCCTGCTTGAATAGAAACTATCTTTGGCCTTGCCACCTAAGGCACTGAACAGCACATTTCTCCCTTCCCATCTGGCCATCATATTGACTTGCTATCTCTAGCACTGTTGGTATTCTTTGGTTCCTGACCTAGTCCTGCCTTTGCACCCCAGAAACTTAATCCCTGCACATAACTGGCATAGTGCTATCCATTGGCAACCACATGCCACTTCCAACACTTTACAGCCAGTCAGAAAGAGCTGGATTATTGGAGAAGCTTTGAGCTGAAAGTTAACAATTCATTCAGGGTTTTTTTACTCTTTGTGTAAAGGAGCTACAATGGAGTGCAGCAACAGCTTGTTACCCTGCAAGTGTAAAAGCACTGAAAGAGGTGCAAATTCAGTGACAATGTGGACAAGCTAATGATGGAAAGATAACTAAAATGTATGGCAATTTACTCACATATCCCATCCTTATAGAATACTCTGTCTCTGCTAGAGATCTATAAACAGCCTAACAGTCTTAACATGGAATACAAGGCCAATAAAGAATATTAAATTTGAAATGGTTACAAAGGATAAGAAAAGAAGCATATGGCCCCACCACTTTGGGGGGAAAGCAAATTGGCACAATATATGGAAGGGCTATAATTCTGTGATGGATTCCATGCTTTGCTTGCAAAGTTTCAGGTTCAATTCCTGGCAACTCCAGGAAGATTTGGACTCCATCTGAGGCTCTGAAGAACCAATGCCAGTCAGTGCAGACAATATTGAGCTAGATTGGACTCAGTAGAGTCCATTGGTATTGCAAACTATCCATGACGTACACCTTCCTTAGGACAGGATTTCTTGTGATGCCAGAAAAAGAGGAGGACTCAAAAGTGGGGAGGGGAGCTATAAATAAAGATTTGGAATTTGGAAGAGTTACCAACCCACAAAGATCGATAATCCAGCACAGAAGCTACTGCCTCCAAAAGGTATAACAATGCAAGTCAAGGTGGCCTTGCAGCACAGAATCATAGAGTGGCCATTGTGTAAACCCCTTCTTTGTGCAAGAATCCAAAATAAACCATTCATGACAGACAGCTGTCCAGCATTAGTTTACTATTTTGACATCAGTCAACCTATCAAGTCTAGAGTGGAAAAAAACCGCATTATTGTGGCCCTGCTGAAAAAAGGACTCATTCAGCTGCATAAGAAGGGTGAGCAATAATGAGCAAAAAATGGCATAACAGGTGAATGTAAGGAATGCCAATGGCAGAACAATCTTCTAGTTACTGCAACCATAGCAAATACAATTTAAAAGATTGCCACAGAGATCCAAACCTTATACTAATTATGCAGATATGCACATACAAAAAGGAGAATAATAATATGTGTATACTACAAATATAATTTTTCCAGTATTGTAGCTTGGTGAGTTATCAGAGGGCTGGAACTTGAGATTGTTTTCACTGTATAAGATTGTTTTCTGCGGCCAGCCCTCTCTCATGTTTGGTGGGCTGGCTCAAAAGAGTGTAGCTTATTCCATGATAAAACATCAGCAGAATGCTGTCTCCTCAGGAACATCTGCTTGCCAATCCTTATTCCAAACTTATGCCTAGAGGGAGGAAACAACCTCTCAGCTTCATCCGGCTGCCTCATTAAAGAACCCAGCCTTCTGTCCTAAACAGCAAACTGTTCCCAGATTTCTTGCCTCCAGCTTCCTTGTCTTGACCAGCAATATTCAGTCCAAGTATAACAGGCCAGTGTGCTGCAGGAGAAGGCAATCCAGGGGAGAGGGGGTGGGGAAGCATGTTATGCACCCAAGCTTTGGCTCACGGCTGAGTCACCAGCTTTAACTGCCTGTCGGTACCATTTCCCTCTTATTTCAGGGAAATTCACAAATGAACAGAGATGACAGAAGGAATCCCTATCAACCTTGTACTGCATCAGTTTGGGGAGGTTCACCATACATCCAAGATGACTAGATTCCTCTAGTCTTCAGAAGACTCTGATAGAAAAGACTTCATTGAATTTAATTCTTCACAGTTCTCTCAGTATCACAATAGGTTTAGATTATCCTGTGCAGCGCTTCCATTTCTTCTGCTAAAAGTGTCCCAGCCCTCACTGAAAATAACACAGGGCACCTGACTAACTCCACCCTTAGTGGTAGACATTTGTTTGGGCCAGTCACTTTCAGTCCAGCCTACCTCTGAGGATTGCTGTTGCGAGGATAAAATGAAGGGAGATTCCCCATGTAAGCCACCTTCAGCTCTGGAAAAGCAGGATATAAATCTAGCAAGCAAATGAAAATAAATAAAACACATTGGTAGAGCATCAGCAACAAAGGTTGTACACAAGAGTTGCTAGCCCTGACATTTCAAAGTGTATGAGCATTTCCAGACAAAGATTGTGCCCATTTTGAACCAGCCTCAGACCTGTGGAATCACATAACATCAGTTGGTTTAGGAACTGAGTCAGTTTTTTTCCTGGCTCTGAAACCTGCTGGTGTCTTCTTTGAAAGACTGCAGCTCTGCGGGGCTTGTGTGCAGAAAACCTTGCATCACCCAGGCTCCTGGTACCCAGGCTTCAGGTTCCTTAGCAGGTCTTTCAAGGGGAAAGGTGGCTTTTGTTTTTCCAAGAGCTATGGAAGTTGAGAGAAAGCATCTTTTTTTCTTGTTTTCAACAGTCATGGGCTGGACAACAGTAAAGTCAATCTTGAATTGCTTTTGGACATCGCCTTAACCACTATTAGCTCTCACTAAACCTTCTATAATTTTTAGTCTGCAATTTGGGAATGGCTGCATCAGTGTAACAGGAGAATACCTCAGGGAAGAATAGAATAGAAAATATGTCCTTTATCCCTTTCCCACTTCTAAAACTTGCCCTAGTCATAGGTCTGAAGAACAACCTGCTCCGACCCGTGCTCCAGTCCCCCTACAATATTCTTCTTAGGTATGAGGAAATACTATAATGTAGTAGGCCTCTGCAACTAGAGTTCAACCTGCTCCTATGAAGTTTAAAACTGGAGAAAGAATGTGGCTGTCTATACCTGACAATGTCCCCATCTTTGTCACTTCAGTCAGTCCTTCCAGGTTGAAAAAAAAAGGTCTATGGGGCTCCTACTCAAACTGAATGCAAGCTGAACCTGCCATATGGCTGGCAAACCTGGTAAAATGGCATGAGATGCTCCCCGTCAGATTTTGCCCTTAAATACAAGAAGGTCTGAGACCAAGAGGACAGGAATATTGAGACCAGGACTGGCATCTAAATCCCCATGTATGCCTTTCTACATGTGGCTACTACGTCACAGCCTTATTTGAATACTTCTACATTTCCAGATAAAGCCTTCTGGAAACTTGACTGAAACTTAAAAGAGCAATGGAGATTGTACTTTATTCTGGTTAAACTTGAGATAAAAGTTCCCAGATAATGAGGATGCTTATCAAGTACTAAACTTGACAGGCACTGGACAATAATTAACATCAACCAAATTTGACATAGGGGATTGAAATTAATTAATAGCTACATATTCCTAACCCTTAATATGTCATAATGAACAGAGATGATGTGTCTAGAAGAACCATTGGCAAATCCATCCCCAGAAAGATGTTATTCTTCAGTAATGTAATAATGCAATCTTTGAACCAAATTGTAGCTGGAATACCAATTCATGCATCATTCAGCAACATTTAAAAAGCTACAGTAGCTGCTTGATTATTAATTTTCCCCAAAAGCAGAGATAACATGGTGGGCAGCATGGGGAGGGATTAGACCAATTAAGGCTTTAAGGAAGAATCTTACCACCTATTTTCCTAGACAAAAGATCCATTCTCCTTCAATGAGGTACCTCCACAAATCAGCACATACACACAGTTCCCCATGCGTATGTATATGTACATGCAGAATTTAAACACCATGAGAGGCAGAAATTCAGTGCATAAGAAATCACACACAGTTCTTTAATATCAGAAATTAAAACAAATAGTAAGTGATCTAAGAAATAATAACAAGAGGTTGTCAGGG
The DNA here is from genome assembly GCF_059951505.1 of Python bivittatus. NCBI lineage: Eukaryota > Metazoa > Chordata > Lepidosauria > Squamata > Pythonidae > Python > Python bivittatus. The sequence continues at coordinate 43,122,751 of NW_028277125.1, read as the reverse complement.
GACCTTGGACTTGAAGGAACTGTGACTTCTTTGTCAGATACTATATCTATAAACCGTCTCCCAGTTGTGTCATGGTAAGCTATCAGTTTTTCTCCCAAGTGTTCCACATTGGGAAAATAGCATTATGTTAGCATAAATACAGAATGATGGGGGGGGAGGGGGGAAGCTTGCCATGAACTTAATCACAAATTAAATAAATGATTAAATACGGTCAGCAAATTTCAGTAAAGCATATTAACCATCTGCACACTAGACAATCTAAAACCCATTATCACAACTGCTTATGTATTTTCAACAAAGGTGTAAACCACCTGGGATCTGCTGCATTACTGACCCAAAAATGAATAACACAATTCCTTACATAGGTCAAAAAAGCTATCTCTCATGTGTGTGCTTCCAAATGCTTTCAATTTCAACACCTTCCCTACCTGACATCTTCCAAACAGCTGGCAACTGAACTCCAATGCATCTGGAGGGCACTGAAGTAGGGAACTTCCATCACCCTGACCATCAGTTAGACTGGCTGGGGTTAAAGGCAACCATAGTCCAAACATCTGGAATTCGTGCTGGGGAAAGACAGTTTAACCTATCAACACACCAAAGTTATGCTCAGTATTCTATATTTGATAACAGATATGGGACAGGATATATAGAGCATCTTACAACACCACAGAAAGTTTTTTTCCAGCCCTGATATTAATTCCCATATCAATGCAGTTTGAGGTTTAGAAACTTTTTCTTCACAAAGTGGAAAATAATTTCTCTCCCCATCTTGGATCTTGGGGGTAGAGATCCAAGATGGGGAGAGAAATTATTTTCCACTTTGTGAAGAAAAAGTTTAGGGCTCTTATTTATTTTATTTGTCTTCATTAAGTTTCTCAAATCGTCTTTTCAAATCCAGTTTATACCAGTTGCTAATGAACTGCAAAGACGGAATCATAATTATACTCATCATCTGGCTGAGCCCACCCCACCAACCTCCTTAGGAGGCACTGGCTTGAAGACAGAAAAGAGAGGTGCCTGGTCCACAGCAGGGAAATCCAAGCCAGAATCAACCCCCACTTGGGGAAACAAAAGCAGTTTTCCCTCAGTAATCATAATAATCATCCCAAACATTAGGGGCAGTTCTTATTTAGAAACACAACTGCAAGAATGCCTCCCAGCAGATCTGTGCCTTAAAATTAATACCTACTAGCACGGTCAAGAACAGAATTGCTGAAGTGCCAAAGCCAAAGGTTTCACTGGTTATGAACAGTGAAACAACAGCTACGTGTTTCTTCTTCCTGTATACTTAGAACTGCACAACTGGATCTAGTTTCTCATAAGCCAAGGACGCAAACTTAAAAACAAAGTTACTAGAAACAGTGAAGCCAAGTACAGTAAGCACATAAATAAGAAATGTCCTGCTGGATTAACACAGAGGTCAGTTGAGAGGTGTACTGCCTCCAATACAGGAGGTAATATAAAGCCGTCAGGACTAATGAATATCCTTAGCAGCTGGAAGAAAGGGGAAAAAAATGCAAGTAAGGATTGTGCATCAGTTCTGTGCCATTCCAATTCATTGGCAGAGACTGTATCCAAAAGGCAATACCTGAGCATATACTAAGAGAGCCAATAAACATACATTATTGAGGCATCTACCTGTTTTGGCCACCTCACTGTATCTTTCTAACACTCTTAAGCAGAATGCTCTAAAGACTTAGATTTGGACTCACTTTTCCATATGCATTTCTGAGCACGCAACAGAGTATTTGCCTACTCAGTGACTCCATTGTGTGGGAAAGACTTGCTTCTGGAAAGTGTGCATAGCATTATAACCTGAGTTTGAAGAATTCGTTCACTTTGTAGCACCTAGCAAAAAAAGCAGTCCAATTTAACCATCTATAGAAAGCAACTCCCAAGCAGGAGGGTTAGAGAAAGAACCAATGACATGTTAGAAACCACCAACATGATGTAAAATAGATACAGTCAGGTCCAGAAATATTGGGACATCGACACAATCCTAACATCTTTGGCTCTATACACCACCACAATGGATTTGGAATGAAACAAACACAATGTGCGTTAACTGCAGACTGTCAGCTTGAATTTGAGGGTATGTACATCCAACTCAGGTGAACGGTGTAGGAATTACAACAGTTTGCATATGTGCCTCCCACTTGTTAAGGGACCAAAAGTAATGGGACAATTGGCTTCTCAGCTGTTCCATGGCCAGGTGTGTGATATCCCCTCAGTACCCCAATTACAATGTGCAGATAAAAGGCCCAGAGTTCATTTCAAGTGTGCTATTTGCATGTGGAATCTGTTGCTGTCAACTCTCAAGATGAGATCCAAAGAGCTGTCACTATCAGTGAAGCAAGCCATCATTAGGCTGAAGAAACAAAACAAACCCATCAGAGAGATAGCAAGAACATTAGGCGTGGCCAAAACAACTGTTTGGAACATTCTCAAAAAGAAGGAACGCACCGGTGAGCTCAGCAACACCAAAAGACCCGGGAGACAACAGACAACAACTGTGGTGGATGACCGAAGAATCCTTTCCCTGGTGAAGAAAACACCCTTCACAACAGTTGGCCAGATCAAGAACACTCTCCAGGAGGTAGGTGTATGTGTGTCAAAGTCAACAATCAAAAGAAGACTTCACCAGAGTGAATACAGAGGGTTCACCACAAGATGTAAACCATTGGTGAGCCTCAAAAACAGGAAGGCCAGATTAGAGTTTGCCAAACGACATCTAAAAAAGCCTTCACAGTTCTGGAACAACATCCTATGGACAGATGAGACCAAGATCAACTTGTACTAGAGTGATGGGAAGAGAAGAGTATGGAGAAGGAAAGGAACGGGTCATGATCCTAAGCATACTACCTCATCAGTGAAGCATGGTGGTGGTAGTGTCATGGCGTGGGCATGTATGGCTGCTAATGGAACTGGTTCTCTTGTATTTATTGATGATGTGACTGCTGACAAAAGTAGCAGGATGAATTCTGCAGTGTTTCGGGCAATATTATCTGCTCACATTCAGCCAAATGCTACAGAACTCATTGGATAGCGCTTCACAGTACAGATGGACAATGACCCAAAGCATACTGCAAAAGCAACCAAAGAGTTTTTGAAGGGACAGAAGTGGAATGTTATGCAATGGCCAAGTCAATCACCTGACCTGAATCCCATTGAGCATGCATTTCACTTGCTGAAGACAAAACTGAAGGGAAAATGCCCCAAGAACAAGCAGGAACTGAAGACAGTTGCAGTAGAGGCCTGGCAGAGCATCACCAGGGATGAAACCCAGCGTCTGGTGATGTCTATGCGTTCCAGACTTCAGGCTGTGATTGACTGCAACGGATTTGCAACCAAGTATTAAAAAGGGAAAGTTTGATGTATGATTATTATTCTGTCCCATTACTTTTGGTCCCTTAACAAGTGGGAGGCACATATGCAAACTGTTGTAATTCCTACACCGTTCACCTGAGTTGGATGTACATACCCTCAAATTCAAGCTGACAGTCTGCAGTTAACACACATTGTGTTTGTTTCATCCCAAATCCATTGTGGTGGTGTATAGAGCCAAAGATGTTAGAATTGTGTCGATGTCCCAATATTTCTGGACCTGACTGTATTTATAAATACTGTTTTTACAATACAGGTAGCCCCCAGTTTAAGAACGAGTTCCATTCCCAAGGTCTGGCCTTAAGTCGAATTTGTAGTAAGCCAGAACAGTATTATTCTATAATATTGTATAAGTAATATTATGTAATTAACTAGAATCATTGAGTATTTAACTTGAATTTTGCTACAGTAGGCTCTATTCTTAACTATGGGTTGTCCTTAAACCAGGCATTCTTAACCTGGGGACTCCCTGTACTTCCTTTGGTGCCAAGGTACTGGCATCAGAAAAATTATGAGTCAGTTCTGTGATCCCATGAAGGGACCACTTGGTGAGACTGGAGGACTGGCACTACTGATCCATTCTCTGCCTGTTCTTTCCCCATGGCAAGAAAGGAGGGGAGAGAAAAAGAGAAGCAGGTCTTTTGCTGCCTGTTCTCCAATCCTCATTCCACAGGACTGGGCAACTGGCAGCAAAGGAGCCATTATCATCAACTTCTCTCTTCCCCTTTTCCTGTCACCCAGAAAAGGGAATGAGGCTTCTTCTCTGACTTCACAGAGTGATCAGTCCAGAGGGTTAGTGAAGTGATTGTGGAAAACCTACATCCCCTCTTCTCCCCAAAGTAGGAAGGAAATGGCTCTTCCACTGAAACTCAATGGGCAAATTGGGCCTTTTTGGTGTACCTGCAAAGCTGCTGTTCTTCTGCTAGCACCTCTATGGTGAAGCTGTGAGCACCCTGGTAGTAAAGGTATAGGCAGCTTTACCATAGCTTTGCAGTGCAGTTTCTCCCCACCCCTGGGCTTAGGTGCTGCTGCAGTTAAGCCACAGGGGGGTGTTTTATATCTGTGTCCAGCAGCTGGAGGCAGCTGTAGTACAGCTGCCTACAGATGCCGTATGGGAACAAGAGTGGGTAAAGTGTCTCTTCAGCCACCAGCTTATAGGGGAAAGGACTCTATTTGATGCCAGGCCACATACAGGTTACTAAGGAAAGTGGGAGATATGGAGTTTTGGCCCTAATTCTCCTGCAGCCAAAAAGGAATGCCTCAGAAAAGCAGTACCCAGGAACCAGATGGGCACATGATGTTTGCAACAGACTCAGATGGCAAATAACAGCAGGAAAAGCCTCTAACCTTCCCTCAGAATGATGTATGTCAAATGGACCAGACAGGATGGCTTGTGCCAGAAGAAGCTGAAAAACACCACTTTAAAACTGGGTAAAAAAATGACTTTAGGCTGTCTTCTCCATGAGTGAGTTGAACATGAGGTTGTCCATTCATATTCAGAGTATGTTTGCTGAATCATTGCTGGTCCATGGTTAGCAGGTCATGCAGAAGACTCTATAGAGTATTCAATGGCTCTCATTCTAATTTATCTTGCTAGGTCGTGATTAATGGTGTGGAATAAATAAGTGAAATAAGAGTAATAATATAAGAATAAATATAGCCAATGTTATACAGTGGTTAAGATGTTGAATAGACAGCAGGGAGGCCCACACAGAAGTTCCCCTGTGCAACCATAGAGCTTTTATGTACACTATCTTCAGCTCCCAAAGAAAAGGTAGAATATAAACATGAATAATAAATAATAATAATGTGTTCTATATATTAAACACAGACACAATGAATCATAATGATACTGGTAAATGACATAAAAAATTAAATTGAACAAAGTAAAAAGAATAATATTCCACATAAGTTAACAGATAAATATTAGGAGACAGCTGGTTTAGAATTTAGCTCCAGAAGAGAACTCCTTACATTCTGCTTGCTTGCTTGCTTTCTCCCAGTAGATATTTTGCCAACCTCAGAATCATGACTTATATTTACTTTAAAAATGCTAAAAATACAGCAATAGTGCTTATAACCATTTGCAAAAAAGAGAGAAGGGGGATGAAAGGAACAAAACTGTGAAAATATACAATAAGCCTGATCCCTCAAAAAACAGAAACCATCTAATTTTTCCTCAAAAAGAAAAGAAAGGATCATATATTACTGTAGTAAGATTCTGGAGTAAATGAATGGATGTACTGTATATAAAATTACACTATCTGTTAAAAGTCCAAGGGTGAAGGAAGCAGGTAGTGAGATAATACAGTAGCTATGATGAAAGATACTATGTAGCATTTGTTCAAAGATAATCAAGTACCATTGGAGGAAGTTTTAGCATCTATTTAACAAAGCATTAAGAAATGGATTATATGATAAAATTGGGATATCATCTGTGATATTTTCAGATACACATCATATAAAAGTGGCATGGCTATACATAATCTTGACAATGGAACTGCTAAAAATGTGCAAAGTGTATAAGAACTTGAATAAATTACATAACTTCTAGTGCTGCAAGGCTACTGTTTATTTTGAGATCAATCAGCAAAAGGACTATTACGAGGCATATGAAGCAGCAGTAAGGCTGTTCCCCGCATTGATGTGAACCATCCCTCTAGAATGAACATCTGGTCTTCACTTTCCACCACAGGCAGAAATGCCTTCAAGCTCTTTTAAAACCACTTGTTCGAAGAAAGGGTAATCACCAGCTAAAGCTACAAACAAACACTGGAATATATCCTTTAAAGTGGTGCAAGTGATACCATTCAAATACACAAGCCTTCAGCAGACAGAAAACTGTTCTAGAAAATATGCTTAGCAAAACTTTGTGGTGATATCTATTCCTATTTACAACCCCAAAGAGGCTTCTGTCTACGAAACATAAGATGAAGAAAACATAATTTCCTTTTCTGCCATCCTATATGCTAAAGTTAGCCCAATAAAGCATAACTTCAGAAATACTGAGTAAACAACACTCCAGGTCTAGGAACTCTTACAACTTCTTCCAAAATTTGCAAATGAACTAATATCTATGAATGAATAGCTACAAAAAAAGCATTAGAGGAAGTGAAAAACTTAAGCCAATCAGCATCAGTTCACCATCTAACAAATTTCTACATGGAAACTGCAAGCCATAACTTAACATGTAGCATACACATGCAAAATCCTAACGCTTAGCATGTACGGAGTCCCACTGGTGGGGCCTTCAGCACCAGCTGGCATTTTGACCTCCTTGCAATCACGTTGCTGCTCCCACCACACCCTTTCCCTCATATGCACACTTCCAAGCAAGCAGGCTTACTCAGCTGAATATTCACCATTATAAAATTGCTGCCACAGGGTAAAATGTATCATACTATGGGAAGGAATTGGCTTAACTGAAGGTGATAAAAGCTCATTAAAGGGCCATCCACAGGTACATTCATAAGTGAGTTTGAGAATCAAATGTGAAAGAAAAATTAGTTGCTCCAGAATTGGCAGCATCACAAAGCCCAAATGATGGTAAGAAACAGAAATGAAGACTAGGAAGGCGTCAGCCCAAGAGAGCCCTTGTAAAGTATGTGGATCAAGACAAATGCCTAAGTGTGCCCAGTTCAGTGATCTGACAATACACAATGCAGTTTCAGGGAAGCTGGATAGCTAAGGCCAGGTTCTCACTTGCACCTAACAACAGCATAAATAAGCCTTGACAACTTTTTTATCCTTTGTCTCTATAATATTGCCTTCATCTCATCCCCCAGCCCACAAATGAAACAAGCTTAAGTCATCTTCAGTTTTAAAATCTATTAGATTCCACCTCCCATTACCTTGGAGGGAGTCAGGACAGGAATAAGCAATAAGGATAGCGAATTGTATGCTGAGTAAGTGAGTGGGTGGCACTTTAACTTGGTAATGGAGAAAGGCCCTAAATAATTCTCACAGTATCACTAAGGTACAATGTAATATTTCTACTGTTATAATTTGTAGAACTTTCCAGATGTTCACTGGGGTTGGACTATGAACTGAGAAAATAATGAACTGAAATCTAAACTCCAACATCATTTTAACAGAACATCTGTTCAAAGGCCCTGAAGTATGAAGAAAAGGAAATCATATGGTCATGAGACTTCAAATACATCTGATCTAGGAAGGTTCTGAATCAATCTATGTTAACTGGGTTCTGTTATCTCAAGGGAAAAAGTATTTTTGAAAAGTTTAGCTCACTCCATTCTAGTTTTGAGATACTTATTAAGCTAAAAACAAAAAGATGCACAAAGTATCAAGCCAAAATCACGCAAGGGCATATTTCTAATAGCAATAATTCTTTGTAGCATTCCCCCCTTTTCATTACAGTATTTTTTTTAAAGGAAACTAGATATCTTAAAAAAGAAATTTCACACATATGTATTAAACTCTTTGACCTTATTCATAGATAACAAGAGTTATCTTTAACTAAGGCATGTGATAGTGATTCTACTAGTTACATCAGGTAAAATTAGCATTTCTTTAGTCAATAACCAATTCCTTTCTGCTCTAATATTTTATTATTGCTCAACGTAGGCTGGATTCACACATTACACTAAACTGAATTTGGTTTATTTGTTTGCGTCTTACTGTGCTATGTGAAACAAGCCAATATATTTTTGTTAACCAGGGTTCATGGTTTAAGTATCATGTGAACCCAGGCAGTTGTGATTTATTCACTAGATCATGATTAAGCAAATTTGCAAACAAATTCATAATTTCATAGCAGGAACACTTGATTTTAACTTTCAAGTTCAATCCTCAGAAAAGGCAGACAACTATGACACAACTTTTGAATCTTGCCTCACGATTTCAATGCTGGGCAAGCATCAACAATTGTGATACTGAAATTAACCATTCAAAGGTTAAAGTCAGATGTAGGCTGTGTCTTGGATTAAGGCAGTGTTTCTCAGCCTTGGCAACTTGAAGATGTGTGAACTTCAACTCCCAGAATTCCCCAGCCAGCATGCTGGCTGAGGAATTCCGGGAGTTGAAGTCCACACATCTTCAAGTTGCCAAGGCTGAGAAATATTGAATTAAGGAATGAGTGATACTGACAAACCCCGTCAACACCAAGGAAAAGGGAAAAGTGGAAAGATGCCGTCACCTCTCTAGAGCTGCCTCTGAGTCTCTATTCTTAGAGGAACTCCTGTATCGGCAGGAGTGACATAAGATGAGCAGGAAAGCAAAATCTCCGGTCGATGGGACCAAAACCGAGTGACAGAAAGCCGTATTTCCACCCTTCCTGGCCGAGGACTCATTACCAGGTTGGGCACTGGCACCAGGGAACTGTGGGAAAATACGATGTCCGGAGAATGAGTGCGGGTTCGTGAGGGACGAATCGTACAGAAAGCAGGTCCAACGTGTCCTTCTGAAGCTACGGGGAGGGGAGGGCAGATGGCGGGGTCTCCACGGCAGAAGAGGCACTGAGGTGACCGAGGCAGCGCCGCGCCGCTCAATGGGACCAGCAGAAGCCATGAAGTGAGAGTTGGGGCCCCATCCAAGGAGTTTCCACGCGAGAACCGCGAGAACCTTTTTGGACGCGAGCGAAGTTGAACCGCCGGAGAAACCTGAGGGCGGACGCGGAAGGGGGCATCCCCGTCGGATCCTTCTCCTTCCGCCGTCCCCTGCAGCCCCTACCTGTAGCGCGGTCCCTTCGGCCGCTCCAGCCCAGCAGATCTCCCTCTCGCTTGGCCCCCGGGAGCAGCCGCGGCCCGGTGCTCAGCCTCGCCCGCCCCGAGTCGCCGCCCTCTCCAGCCTGCCGCGTTCTCAGCGCCCCCTTTCCGCCACTGAGCGTACGCAGGGCTGGAGGCGGCCGTCCGCAGCCGTGAGTTGGCCGGGCAGTACCAAAGTCTAACGGACGTACTGGGGCGGGTAGAGCCTTCCACCCTCCAGGCTCCTTCCTGAGGCGAGAGAAGGGAACTCTGCACGTGCTTAAAAGCACTGAGAACTAATCCCGAGCCTCCGCACTCTTTAGTAGCACCGGGGTGCATCGCGAATCGCCTCCTTTTAGCACCAGCCTTTAGTATCACCTTTGATACTTCCACCACCTTTCTCAAAATAACTTGGCACAAAAAAAATCATAATTCTCAGAGAGTCGAGGTATGTAACCCTGGCTGGAATCATCTGGTAAAGCATTCCCAATGGGGCCTTTGATTTGGACTATTTTCTTTGACCTGCAGACTCACCGCCCCCCCCCCCATGCCACACTCAACTTGCTTTTGAAAGCTCTCTCAGTATGGAAAAGGACTGGCACAGAGAGCAGTTGTTTGAAAAACACCAAACCCTGTAGCATGAAGAATTGGCCAAGATGTACTTTGGTTTTTAGAGACCAAAATCAAAGCAACCTTAGCTTAGTGGGATGTATGAAATCATCCTGTGTAAAAATAGGCAGCATGAAAGTGCTGCTGCAGTAAAAGAGATGGGAACAGTAAGAGCATTGAGCCATTATTTCAGGCTTAAATAGCTGCCATCTGTAAATCTTTCATATGATTTATTCAGAAAAAAAATCCTACTTTTCTAAGCAAAAACCAATTCGGGCCTCAATAACGGCAACTTTATTGTGAAAACTATAAAGTTCCCAAACAGAAAAGCTTTTACAGCTCTTGCTCAGGCAATGGGGAGGGGGAGGGGGAGGGGGGAGGGGGGAGGGGGAAATGTGGCTGATCTTGGAGTCATGTTAGTACCAATTTACATGCTTACATGGGCAGATGGAGTGAAGGAGAGCCCTCAGACCTGCCAACTGAGTCTTATCCATAAAATGAGGTAGTGATAAGGACTCTTCCAAAGATTTCTGGGAAGCAGGAGCAAATATTTCTAAATTTTCCATTTGGGGGTTCCAGATTTCCTCCTTTTTTAGTTCTGGATGGGGTGGCACTCCCCCTGAAAGAGTGCAGTTTGGAGGTCCTAGACTCATGGCTCCTGCTAGGGTTTTCTCTCTCTCTCTCTCTCTTTTTTTCCTCATTTACAACCATTTCTGGCTCAGGAGGTTTTGGCATCAGCAGCTCTTGCCCTTGTCATTTCACATTTGGATTATTGCAATTCACTCTATGTGGAGTTGCCCTTGAAGGTAATTCAGAAGCTAGAACTAGTCAGAATTCAGCTGCCAATCTGCTGATTGGCTTTATTGTGCTGTACCAATGTTGACCAATCTTATGGAAACTGCACTAGTTATCAGTAGGCTTCTGGGTCCAATTCAAGATACTGGTTGTCACCTATTAAAGCCCATTGTGGTTCAGGTCCTTGTTACCTTTGGAACTGTTTGATTCAGGCAAAATCTGCCTGTCCACTTTACACAAGAGGCTGAAAGTCCCTCTTTTGTGACAAATTAAGGGGGAAAGAGACAAGGGAACAGACCTTCTCAGTAGCAGCCCCTTTGCTATGGAACAGCCTGTGAGTATGGCCCCTTTCCTATTTTCATTCAGAAACCAGCCAAAGCAATTCTTTTCCAACAAGCATTAAGGGCAGAAAATGCAACATAGCTGGAAACAGCCAACCCAAAGAGGAAGTATCATGTAGATTATGAGTTTTATTTTGTTAGTTTTAAGGTTGATAGAATCCTAGGAGAAGGCAGTATATGAATTACTGTACAAATGAAAATAACTTCTAGCACTTAATGTCAAAACTGTTCTCATCCTATTAAGATACACAAATCCATTTGCTGGTGAAAATCAGAAGAGAATTCAAGTAGGTAGTCTTTATGTTACAAGCTAGATATAATTTATGGTAGTCTTTTTCCAGGACTAGTGAGAGTCTGTTCCCCCCCCCCCATGTAGTTCTTCCACAGTTGTCTTTAACTTTTGTTACTTAAAATAATCACCCAAATTGCTCTTTCTTTTTTTTTTTAAGTTGTTTGCTGCTGAATTTCAGTGACATAATTTCTGGAGACTCTCATGGCTGAAAAGAAGAGAAAGAATTGAGTGTAAGCAGGCCTCAGATTGCCTGCCCTGCTACAAAGTGTATTTCTGAGGAACTCCTTTTCCCACTGCTTTGAATCTAAGTTTAAATAGTTTTCTTCCACAGCTATGCGTTGAGAATGCTAGGAAAGATTGTAAAGATTATCCAATTTCTTTCACTGATTATTTTATGAAGTATTGCTCCCAGCTAAGCAAAGATCTTCTACTGTACTGTAACATCCCATTAGATTATTGTATGTTTAGTTTAACACTATTCATCCCTTTTAGTAGCAGAAGTAGCAGAAGCAGTTTTGTCAGAAAGCATATGTTGCAGAGAGAGATATAATTTGCTGTGGGAACAAATTGTGTTGTTTCTTTTATTAAGGATAGATCCAACACATAAGATATTTAATTATGTACAGTGTATACTCTTCATAAATGTTTTTGTATCTTGTTCTTATTTTGTGAAACCATTAAAATGTGTAAAAAAAACAGTAAGGGAGAATAATTCTTTGCATCAGTAAAGTGTTTCCACTGACCAATTTCCAAAGCAAATTGGCCTGCAAATTCTTTATATTATGGCAGTAAAATGAAATACTCTTGGGGATCAAGAAGGACATAATTGTTGTTAATAAACAGAATCAGCCTAATTGGCAAAATGTTTTTAGAAGTCTTTTCAAATTAATCTAAGTTCCAAAATAGTTGGGAGAAATGCCAGAGAACTAGAAGGTAAGTTTTATAAGTCTGGCCTATATTTCACATTTTTGTAACCTTAATTTTAATGCTACTTGTCTTAAATATACCATAGTGTTTTCCAAAGCAGTGTTCATCTGGAGTGAATTAACAAAAACAGCTACACTGGCCCTGAGGAAAATAAAATCCCCATTAAGACAAATTTATTAGCAAGTTCAAAGTTCACAAAATAATTTACAAGCTTTGATAACTGTTTTGCAAAACTTGGACTGACTTTATAAAAGCCAGTTCCATATGGAATGTGGATTTTTATCTTCTCAGAGATACTTAACTTGGAAATTCTGAACTATCAAAAATGCAAACCAAATCATATATGGTTTATGGGCTCAGATATCAAATAAAAATATATGCTAAACAGTATGACCCAGTCAGAGCTAGTCCAAGACATTTTGCTGTCTGAAGTGTAGAACAATATAGTGCCTCCTCACATTCCATGTACTTAAACTGTAATCACAGTTGACTTTTTCTCCAACACTGGTATTGTAACACTATCTCTGCATGTGTACCTGGTTTTGGCCTTGGGTCCATATCAGAAATATACCCCTAATAAGAACCAACATGATCAAACAGTTACAAACTTGGCAAGCGTAAAAAATAGTATGAAGAACTTTCAAGTGTTGCTTTTATCACTGCTACTACTTAGATGCTGTTATATACCATTGACATTTAAATTGAGGTAGTAGTAGTGGCAACAGTTGTGATAAGTCTCTTTGGGACACTCCCCACTTGCACCTGGGTATAGTACCAACATGCCCTGGCAACATCTTTTTTCTTCTGTTTTACCATGATGTTGCATTCATCTTGTTTCCACTCTATGAGTGAGATAGGCATAAGTTCTTTCCCTTATACCAACAGCTTTCAATGGCAGCTCAAAGTGTGTAAAATCTGTTATACGTCAACCATTATGCTGCAGATGAAGTCAAGTAATCAATAGCAGATGGAATCAGAGGTGTGCTTATTTGTCATTTCAGGCAGATGTGGGTATACCCCCTCCCCTCTGGTCCCCAGCCGTCATTCTGCAGTTATCTCTGCATGTAGTTGTATATAGCAACATTGTGCTGCTGGTTGATCAGAAATGCACAATAGTTCTAAACTATTTAACTAGCAGTAAGTGCTTTAACTCTACAGTATGACCCATACCGGTTTCGTGCAAGGCTGGAGTAGCAAAACAATGGAATTGTGTACCAGTGAAATAGAATAGCAAGCCCAGCTAGTGTAATGTTGAAATGATGGACTTCCACCATCATTGCATCCCAGACAGAACACAGAAAAATTTGGAAATCTGCATGTGTTGTCTATGTAAAGAAAGAAAAGGAAGGGAAGAGAAATTCATAGTAAAAGTGTTGCTTGTGACTTAACTCCTTTCATAACTCTGTTCTGTTTTGGTTTTTACTTTATTGACTTTGGGTTATGACAAAATGGACTGTAGGGAGAGGAGCATAGGATAACAAGCCTATAAATTATAGACAGAAGCTTGCACAGTGTTCAGATGGGCAGACAGTTTTCCCCCCAACTGGTGGCATGCAAAGCCAGAAGCAGGCATTGCAGACACATAATCAGGGCAGCACCATTTGGCAGTAACCTGAAATGGTCACTAGAGAGTCAGGAGAGGGGACAATTTTTGCTGATTCAAAGATAGGTGAATAACATTCACTCAGCAGGCCCAACCCCTTATGGATTTTTTGCATAAAAAGAAAATGATTTGTGACTTATGGTTTTGATGATTAGAAAGAATAGGTTATAGAAAGAAGGGAATTATGATGTAATCTTAGAGAGGCTTGATTAGAATTGTATGTATAACTGCCAAGAGGAAGATTGGAAAATAGATAGATAGATAGATAGATAGATAGATAGATATTGTGTGTGTGTATGTTTTCTGTTCTTTTTATTTTTTCTCCTTTTTCTTTTTTTCTTTTTCACATTTACTTTATTTTTTCTTTTTCGCATTTTCTTTCTTCTTTTGTCTTTTATATATGTAAAATCTTTTAATATAAACTATTAAAAAAAACTCAGCAGGCCTAATGGTGTATAGGAAGGCTGAGATCTGGGACCTCACATCTGAATAAACTCATATTGGGCTGGCTTGAGTAGGCACATAAAGTTAGTACCTATAATTCAGAATACTAGATTTATGTCACAAATGTTTAACAATTATTGTTTGTATGTGAGGGTTTTTTTCAATGAAATCCACTGGAAATTTTTCCAATATTACATTACATTACATTACATTGAATTTATCTCCGCCCATCTCCCCCAAAAGGGAACTCTGGGCGTTAGTGATGCAGATATTAATGTGCATAACTGATTAAAAATATCCAATTATATCTTTTTTCCATGATTACTCTCCACTGCCCAGAAGAGGGCAATGTAGGCTCTTGCAATCTACAGTAATGTTCTTGAGCGTGTACTCTTCTAACCTCAAGATGCTTCCAGACAAGACTTTTATTGCGCAGTCACCTTGAATGGAGTCATTGAATTTTGTGAAGGTTGACAGGAAGGGGAATTTTCCTCTTGGAACCCTTTAAGGTTTTCAGACCTCCTGTCCCATCTTCTCTCCCACCAAAAAGCAATCGCTAAAGAGGCAAAGACAGATCAGCTGCATTAACTTTTGAATGGTAAGACCCTCAGTTTCTGGGAAGCAAACATGGTTATACTGCCTGCCTGCATTCAGCTCCCTGCATATGATCATGCTTCATGTTCAAAACACTTTATTCTCCCCATGCCCCTATTGTATACTGTTTAGCAGCAGCATCACTAAATAACTATTGTATTCATTGGTTCATCTACAACCATGATAATATTAAAGATTTGTTATAGCTATGCTATGTATGGTATGAAATGGCCTTTATTACAAACCTAGATGCTGTATTTCTGGAGCAGATACTGTTATGGACTTCTTACTTTCTATCATGATTTTTCCATGAGAATGTCAAGAAAACAGTGCTCAGGACCATACTAAATGGTCCTAGACTTATTTTAAAATGTCTTCATTTTCTCATCTTTAATAAATATACTACCAAGATCCATCTACTTGTTCTGTTTTTTCACCATAACTTATCATCATTCACTCATTTCCCTCAGAAACACACCTATCTTGATTGATTAGATATTAATTTTCAGACTCCTTGTTGCATCACGCAGTCTATCTAACTTTCTTAACCAACACTACATTGTCTGCATAAAAAAGTACACACACATTTCACGTCCACAACCAACAAATGTCTAACTTCATCAGAAACATTCTTTATGTTTGCCTATAAATATATAATCAGCCAAGAGGATATCACATATCCTTACTTTACTTCTTGTTCAACTGAACCATTCAAGAAACATTCAATCTCACACACTATTTACTTCCATCACATATAGCTCATTGCATTCAGCAACCAACCTTCACTTCATATTTGCTCAAAGCTTTCCATAATTCAGTCTATTTATCACATGCTTTCTCTAAATCAACAAAAGTACAATAAACATTCTTTTTCATGTTCATACATTTCTCAGTGACTTGCTGAAGAGCAAAAATCTGTTCTGAACACATCTTGCCAGGTGTAAATCTGCATGTTCTTCCCAAATTTTGCTCACTGTCACATCTTATACTTCTGCATTTTTGCAGCTTTCTCTTTTATCCATTTTTTCTCTCATCCACAACTTCTTTCACTCCATCATTCTACCAAGAACCCTTTTTCATTGTTCCCATTAGCTTAACACCACACACTTCTGTGGTACATCAGAATTTCCCATCACCCTTGCATCCTTCATTTACTCTCTCAATCTTTCATCATAAACAATCAAATCAATCATGCTTTTATATTCATTCCTTTGCCATGAATATGCATGAACAGACTTATACTTAAACCATGTATTCAAAACAAATGGATCTTTTCCTTAGGAAATAAATCACTAATTACCATTGCCATTTACTCTTGGAACTCCAGATGACCCAGTCAGACTTTCTATGCACCTTGTCTCATTCCCACCCATCCATTTATGTTTCCCAACCGAATATTTTTCCCCCAGTTCACATTCATTCAGAACTTTGCAGTTTTTTCCAATATTCATGTTCAGTTATCACCATTCACTGCAGAATACTGTAACATACAATATCACTACCCAGTTAAGTCCTACTTACCTATGTATCTACAGCAAACTAGATGATACCAATTCATATATTTCAGGTATTTCATGCAGCTTCTATTTTTCTTTCTTTCATTTAATTTCTTCATTCACACTTTTTACCATTTAGTCTTCCCATATTCAAAATTGCAGTTTTCCATATGCCATATGTCACTAGATAAATCAGTAAAAATTGCCCTCTGCCACCCATCATAGCTTTGGTCAATCAAGGTTTTCACATAATGGTTTTCAATAATATACGAAGAATTAGTTTAGATTAGATTAGATTAGATTAGATTAGATTAGATTAGATTAGATTAGATTACCAGCCTTAATTGTACATGTAACATTCCTTGTAAACAGTAGTGGTCAGTTTTAACATATTTTGGGCAGTATGCCACAAGCACAACCAAAGCTTAATTTTGCCCAAGGCATGTTCCTGCAAGTATAGTTCTTTACTTTAGAAACTAGGACTGTGCAGTGATTTGGATTCAAAGGGGAAAGGCAATTTGGAGCATATGCGGGCACATACATAATACCTTTCAGAACCTCCTTAATTCCTCAATATTACATGAGCTCAGGAAAAGAATATAGTTTCTTTAACTGTCAAGTTGGTGACAAGTGCTACGTGAACACACACAGGGGCTCTGAATGACATTTACTTTTATTTATTTATATTTTATTTATACATTCGATTTTATTCACCGCCCATCTCCCCCCAATGGGGAACTCTGGGCAGCTCACAAAGTACATATATAATCCTAACAGGCTATTGCCATACTATGTGCATTATTTTCATGGACATCCAGAGTTCTAAATGCATATGTATGTACAGAGATAATTGCTGATGTTTATCACCTTTATCAAAATTTTGATGTGGCTACATATCAATAGTAACTCAAGTGGCAAATTTATCTTCTGTGCCCTTGGTTTTGCAATCCAAATGAACAGCAAACTTCTTGGGCCAATACACAAGTGTCCGTAAAGCCTGCTTGTTTGAGCTAGACAGCATTTTTTCCAGCCCACCAATGGGGAGAACTGGACAACAAAAACTGGAGGCTCCTCACTGTTCTCCTTGCTGCATTAGGGGAAAGCAGGGTCATAGCCACTCCTCTATTCAGCAGAATAGGATGTGAAAGAAAGAAGCTATCATGGTCTTCACTTTGGAGCTTTGGAGGAGGGAGGGAAATCCCAGAAGCAGAAAGCAGGATGCGGTAAAGTAGGAGTTCCCACCAGAGGAGGATGATCCCCTCTTCAGCTTCACAGGAAGTGCTGTAAAACTGTCATGCAGCATTTTTTCTAAAGCAGGAATGGAGCTGATTTACCTGTGGAGTTAATTGGCTCAGTCTTCAAGACTGCTAGGAGCTCCACAGCATTAGAAGGGGCATAAGCCAAAAAGCAGGCAAGAAATTAAAACACAGGACTGATTAGACTATTATAGAACAGAAGAGTCTAATGCCTGTCCTCCTTCAGAAAGAGTTTTCAGTCCACATTGCAGTTAAATATATATTTAATAAGCAGGAAGCTCTAGATGCATTTCATGATCGTGATCAGAAGGTTGGATGCTTCTTAGAAAGTTCATCTGCCACTATTGTTGACATTGCATGTCAAACATGGCTCCTTCAGCTTTTATCTAGAGAAGGAACATCTTCATCGCAGTGACTCCCATTGGGCAGCCCGTGGGACAATTTTCTTATGCAGAGCTTTACAGTTAGGCCTTTTCGCATACGCCTTTGGTACAGGAGGACTGTCCAAAGGTTTCTGTCTGAGTTGGAAATGAACCTGAAAGAGAAAAAAATCACTGAACTGCCATCCAATGAAGAGTTACAGTACATATTGTATCATCTCTCTCTGCCAGATGGAAGCTTGTGATATTCCCTTTTTTTCCATTTGGAAAGTCAATTCAATTAGACAAGGTCCTGTGGACAAATTAAAACAAAAAACAAAAACTATGCAGTAAAACAACAAGGGAAAACACATATTTGCAAACTTGCCATCAGTGAGTCAGGAGGACTGGATTCTAGGAAAGTCATTTCTATATAGATGCATATACCTCATTTATGACTGTATTTGGGTTTTTTTCAGAGCTGCTTAATGGTCTCTAGATTGATGGTGTGTTATTTTTGTTTACAAAACTATATATTTAGAGCTAAGATTAAGATTCTGATGTAACCCCCCCAAAAAACTTTTATAGTCTTTCATCAGAAAGAGAACGGACTAATAAAAGATGTAAGAGATATTTCATCCTTTGGGACAAGCAAAGATAGTAAAAGTTAGCTCCAGATTTGGGTATACTTCCTGGTAATGGGAAATAGCATTTCCAAGGAATGCTCTGATCAGTGCCAGGTAGCTGGGCCCAGGTGTCATGTTAATTTCCAACCATTCCTCAGATCAATGGTACGAAGGAAAAAATGTGGGGAATTAACATTTAGCTAAGGTGAATCATTTCACATTTCTGCAGGGGTAGGGAATTTGTCATCCTTCAAATGTTGCTGAACTACCAGCATCTCTTACCTTTGGCTATGTTGGCTGGGACTGCTTGGGAGTTATATAGTTCAGCAACAACTTGATTCCTCTCCCGTGATTGTTGGACTAGCTTTTATTAAAGGGAGTCCAACTAGGGCACCTAGGTTCTTGCTATTGTTGAAGGATAACCTTTGCTGTTGATGGATAGCACAATCTGAATCATATTAGTTGCATTGTTTTCCCAGCCAAAGCTGTTTGTGGCTAGCAGGATCATAAATCGCTTCTCTTTATATAAGCCAGCCTCTTATAAACTAACGATTCCAAGATAGACTGTGTGACTAGTAAATAGGGTATGCTCAGATATGGGAAAATAAATTATACTTAAGAGAAATGTAGAGAGGATTCTCATGTGAGATTTTTTTTCCTTCCAATATGGAAAAGGTGTACCCTTCTTTTGGGCTGGAAAGATATTTCCCATTTCTACAATATTTCCACTAATCAAGATTCCAAGATGTATTGCAATTGAGGAAATGCAGATACTTTCCTCCTTTTCCTTCCCTACTGTACTTCATGCTTAATACTGGAAGTGGGAGAATTGTATTTTCTCTTTCCTTCAGTACTCACCTGTGAGGGCTCAGCTGGGCCAACAGTTACCATCGCGGTCTGGGATTGGTAACCATCTGCTGATGCAGTAATTCTATAGTTACCAGGCAATAGTAACCTGAAGTAGTCACCATGTTCACCTACAAGAGAAAAGAAGATGCTGAAACATGCAGATGATAAAGGCTCAGTTTGAAAATGAGGAAGCCTAGAAGAATAAAATTCTGGCTAGTACCATCATTTAGGAATTGGAACGAGTGAATTACTGATCCATCCACTGACACTCATGTGGTAATTTTTTAGTCAGTGACCAAGGGTCATTGGATGGTAAATGGTCAGAAGAGAACTAAACCAACATTTTGATTAGTTGGGTGAATCACATAAGAAGATGCTTCTAAGGAAACCATAGTTCTGTTCAAATATTCAGCCTGAATGCAGAAGAGCACAATATGGAGGTGGCTGAGTTCACACATGGAAGTCCTATGTTCTATGGACATCTTTCCCATTCATGCTTCATCTTATGAAAGTCTAAATGTCTTCAATTCAACATCCATGGAATTCTTGGATGCTATTTGGGCCTTCACGTGTTCAAGCTGAATATAGCATATGTCAGTGGTTGTGAAGACCGGATGAGTAAACAATCCCAGAGGTGAAGCAAGCTGTTCCTTGTCCTTCATGGCTCACAAATCCACTCAAACACTAAGCAATGTAACTTTTGGAAAGACACAAACCAGTGATCAGTACACAGTAACCAAGAAAAGCAAGATCTGCACCCAAAGTTTCTCAGGAAAAAAAAAACTGACCCAGCTAAAACTCAGCCATATATGTATATATATAATAGCTGCATTGGAAGTCAAGCAGTTGGCCTTTGAAGAAAAAGAAAAGAAAAGAAAAAAAAACCCACAGCTGTATGGGCACTAGATGGTGAAATTCAGTCTAGGGGAATCAGAACCTTTCAGCCACACGTTTTAAGGTTGACTCTTGGCTTAGATGCCTAAGAGTTAATACAAATACCACAAACTCCAGAGTAAGACAAGATAAGCTCCTGTCCACAGACCAGCCTGACTACTCCATGTGTATACTTCACACAAACATATACATACAGTATATATTCTAAGGCTAATGGTGCAATACTATAATAGTAGATGTTCCCTGTATTGGAACTGTGCCAGACAAGAACAATGAGTTTTCCTCAACTTGATACCCTCCTATGGTGTTAGGACTACAACTTTCAGAATCTTCAGAAAGGGAATGCTGACTGTTAAAGTCCTCCCAACACATCTGGCAGGCACCAGTTTGGGAAGGACTTTCATAGGCTTATGTCTAATTTCTGAACTTGTTTACTAAATTCTAGCAAATTATTTTTTTCATTCAGATTACAAATGTGGTAAATGGCAAAAGGGGGACGCGGTGGTGCAGCGGCTTAATGATGCTGAAAGTTGCCGGCCAGAAATGGTCGGCACTTCAGCGGTTCGAGCCCAGCTTTTGCGCAGCAGAGTGAGCTCCTGTTTCCTCCCCAGCTCCTGTCAACCCAACAGATCAAAAACTTACATGAGTAGATAAATGAGTACTCTCACTCCGGTGGGAGGAAAAATGCTGGCGGCGCCTTACAAAAGGAGTCGGGAGCAGTTGCCGGTAGCGCGGAACCCGCACATGCCTGAAAAAGGCGCGAAGCAACGGAAACCCCGCCTCCTGCGCTCGCCAGCTGGACTCTGCTCTAGGAAGGAGGCAATGGCAAACCACTTCCGAAAACACCTTGCCTTGAAAATTGCAAGGACTCCTCCAAGCAGTCACCATAGAGTCGGTAACGACTGAGTGCGGATAAAAAAAAAAAATGGCAATGAAATCAATTTAAGCACCCTTTAAGAAAAGAACTCTGGCTTGTGCTAGGCTGAGTACCAACCTGTAGTGATATCATGGCCAATTCCTTCCACAGAAATGACAGCTCCTGCAAGTTTGTTGTTGTTCTCATCTGACACCAGGCCTTTGATGCCCTGGTGAATCTGCACAACAGAAACACTGAATAGCCTTTGGACTAGGACTATGGTATTTAGGAAGAGTATAGCAACAAATCATTTTGTTTTGAGCTTCAGCAGTGATGGGGCTTCTTTAGAGGCCTGAGAAAAAGTCTTCTCCCACTCTCACAATGATGCACTTAGTGATAAAACACAGATGTGGTGTGTGCAGAGGGTCCCAGGTTCATTCCCCAGCAGTTCCAGAATAGATAGATTGGGAAAGACCTGTCCAAAATTCTGGACAGAGTTCCAGAGTTTCCACATATTCTAGATTCACTTATTAAGCCCTTTGGATGAACAAGAAAAAAATTGAGTCCACACATTCCTCCATCAATATAATGAAAAAAGATCTCTAATCAGGATTGTATCAACTCCAGGAAGAGTTAGGAAAAATCGGAAGAGGTGCTGGATGAATTGGGGGATGTGGATGGGCCAGCGAGAAGGAATTGCTAAGATTGGGAGTGGTACAGCAGTGGTGGGAAGGCACTAGGAAGTTTGGAGCAGTGTAAGAGCTAACAGGAAAGCACTGGGAAGACTGGGGAGGTGTGCAGCAGTGGCAAGAAGGCACTGAGAAAATGGGAGTGTGAGGACTGGGGAGAAACATACTTTTGTGCATGTGCAAACTTGTAAGTAGGCTTTTTTATGCATATTCAGAATTAAGGGACAGTCAGGTTTAACAGAGGCCCCTTCCCCCCACCCAAAAAGCAGTGGTATACCTAGCATATTTGACCCTGGGAGCAGATCATTTTTTCACAGCCCCCTCCTCCATCACTGCTGTGCTGCACTGCTGACTGCCAAACAGCTGATTGGTGTGCCAGAAGCAGCCACCCAATTCCACACCCACCTCCACCTTCCTGGATAGCCTCCTTGTCATCTCCAAGTTGCCAGACAATGGACCCCCTTATTGCCTGTACCCATGGCAGACCGGCCCCATTGCCCTGCCCTTGGTATGCCACTGCCAAATAGTCCACTAGATCAAGGGTTTACTACATAACGTAGCATCTTACAACCATGGGAGAAAGAGGAGATCAACTTTAAAAAAGGCTTGCCAAAAAGCAGGATGACATTGTGGCATAATTTTGTTACCTCCTCTATGTAGGCAATAAGGGCCTCCCGATTTGCCAGCCATTCAAATTCCAGTTCCTCCTGCGGTGGGAATTTGTTGCAGCTCAGTTCAAGGGTAATTTCAAAGCAGTTACTGTGCAGGTAATTGAAATCCTGCATCCCTGAAAGACAGCAAAAGCTGGAGATATATTTAATCTGCAATATAATTCCTAACTAAACGAGTCTTCAGAATGGTTCACAAATCAACCAAAATAATAAAACAATAAAGTATTGATGTTAAGCAAGCAACAAATGAAGGTGCATCAGAAACAAAACAATAGAAACCTTACAAATAGCAGGCCATCACAGAAACCTGAAGGGCTAGAAAAAATGCATTAAAACAAAACTGTTTTTATAGTTCCGTTGAATGTATTCAAAGAACTGAGTATCTTTGGCCAGGGCATCACTGATAAAAAGCCTTAAGCATCCCTTTAAGCCATATGTCACCAACTGAAAAGATGTAGAAAAGGGCCTCTCCTGATGACTTGATACCTGAATATGGGGACTGAAGAACAATACAATAGAAGGGCACCAAGCTGGGGAACTTTTCTAATCATTCTGCAGGCCATTCCTCTTACATGATGGGTCATTTCAAAGTCTTCTCTCCAAAATATACCTCCTGTTCTTATTTTCTTGTGCTATCACCCCATTTGACTTACCCTTGCTGAGTGAGTACCAAGATGCCCCATTAGTGATGCCATCAATAAAGAAGTCTCCACAGTTTGTACCCCGATGCATCCATCCGTGGGCATAGGAATAACCCTTGGCCAACTGGAAAGAAAATGTCAAGCTGGTCATATCTTTTCACCTGTCCAAGTTCACTCACATTGCAAGGTGGAAATAGACTCTAGATCTAAACAGGGAAAAAAGAAGACATTAATATCACCTTTGCAATATTAGTATCCTTGCTTTCCCTTAAGAAAACCTATCCCATTATATTGTGTGGCACATTCAATGCTGTTCAGAGCAAAACATGAAACAAACACAAACACAGCACATAGTGAAAGAGCCAAGGTGTTAGAAGATAAGAAATTGTTTTGCTGAGTGGAAAATGTTTTCGAAGAGATTTTACACTCTTCTTCTTCTTCTGACTGGGCGTAAGAACATAAAAAGAGCCTTGCATGATCAGACCAAAGACCCATTTAGCCCAATATTTTGTTTCATAGCAGCGAACCAAATATTACTGGGAAACCTACAATAGGCTTTCTCTGTATTCCAGCAACTAGTATTGATGCATATGGTGTCTCTTTTATTAGAGATAATGTACGGCCATTATGGTTAATAGTCAATGATAGCTTTATCCTCCATGAACTTTTCTTAGCCCTTTTTAAAACCATTCAAGCTGGTTGCCATCATTACGTTTGTGAAAGTAAATTCAAAAAAGCGTTATTTATATATGTCCTGAACCTCCTGCCCTTCACATTTATTAAATCATCCTGGGTTACAGCATTTTGAGGAATGGAGGAAAAAGTATATTTCCTCTATCTCTCATATACTTCTGTTTTTTCCCCCCACTTAACTTAAAGAAAGCAAAATGTAATTTTTCAACTTTTAGGGGAGCTATTCCAAGAACCTGATGACTTGGATTGTACTTTTCTACTTCTACAACACTCAATTATTATTTTCAGATGTATGAGATCAAAATTATATACAATTTTACAAATGTGTAACTTTGTATGGAGGAATTATACCACCAGGTTTGTTTCACTTCCTTTCCTAATGACGGCCCAGCACCCCCATTTTGAAATCTGCCTTTTTTGCAGCTTCCTAGTTATCCACTACCAGTTCAGGGCCCATCAAAATATATTTATTATTTATTAAAAACAGTTTTATTCTATTATGCTCCACAAAGCTCTTCATAGCACATAGCAAATAAAAATAAAAGCAAAAATATAAAACAAAAACCAGCATCTGATAAGCTTAAGAGCAGCAGAATAATAATACTTAAAACATTAAAAATAGCAATTAATAGAATCAGGGAGGATATACTGAAAGCTGTCCTAAAAAGAAAAGTCTGCACAACATTCAGGAAGATTGTGTATGAAACAATCCTAATTCTTTCTGACTGTGTAGGAGTTGGTTTCATTGCATTTTTTTTTCCTCTTGAAGTTTCTTCTCTGTCTTTCTCCTGGTATTGCTCCAAGACTGGAAGTAATTCACACTGAGAGAAAAACTGGCTATGAGTAAGAGTTCAGTATTGCAAAAAAGCACAAATATTCATTGCAGTTTTTAAATGATTAGTATCAGTGCTGTACTACACGATATATTGCAATACTAGTCATTTGGCCTGAGTATCAAGTTGAGGTGGGGGATGCGGTGGCGCAGCGGCTTAATGACGCTGAAAGTTGCCAGCCAGAAATGGTCGACGCTTCAGCGGTTCGAGTCCAGCCTTCGCGTTAAACAGGGTGAGCTCCTGTTTCCTCCCCAGTTCCTGTCAACCCAACAGGTCGAAAACTCACGTGAGTAGATAAATGGGATTCTCACTCCGGTGGGAGGAAAAATGCTGGCGGCGCCTTGCAAAAAGGAGTTGGGAGCAGTTGCCGGTAAGCGCGAAAAACCGCGCGCGCCCGAAAAGGGCGCGAAGCAACGGAAACCCCGCCTCCTGCGCTCGCCAGCTGGGCTCTGCTCTAGGAAGGAGGCTCTGGCAAACCACTTCCGAAAAACAATTGCCTTGAAAACTGCAAGGACTCGTCCAAGCAGTCACTGCAGGGTCAGCAATGACTGAGCGCAGACAAAAAAAAAAATAAATCAAGTTGAGAGCTTCCAAAGCAAACTGGACAAACACTCTACATATATACAGTGTCTTTGGTATTATTATTTACAACAGAACTAGTTGCTTCATATCGATTCTGAAAAAAAAAAAAATCAGCAGATCAGAACTAAAAGAACCATTGGTCACCTCTGGGACGTGACATCAAATGTATATCACAGTATTCACAGCAGCTGCACACAATTACATTTTAAGCTCTCCCCCCATCTTATTAGAGTTTCTTCATTCATGTTCAGAACATATCCTCTTTTCAACTGTAATTTTACTATCCAGTTGGACACCTCAGTTACAATACTAGGGATTCATCCACATGTCTGGTTGCCACAGTGTAAAGAAAACTCATTAACTATTAATTGAAGACAGGAACACATGATGTCCGCAACCAGTCTCCAGACTACCATGGAGATAATTTCCACCCATCTTTCTGTGTTTCAGTTCAGAAGTGGCGTTTTTCTGTTTCTGCCAGCATAAGCTATGCTTCGTAGTCTGCCACGAATCGTTCTAAGATTAAGTTTATGGAAGGAGGCTAGCTTGCTGCTTTTGGTCGCCCGAGGCTATTGCTGTGGTTGCTGGCCACTGAGTTTCAGGGCCATTTGCCTTGCTCTCCCACTGTGCCAAAAAGCCATCTCTCCCATTTCTCTTTCAACTCATGGGTGGCAAGGAAAGTGGGAAGAGAAAGAGGGAAGCAGAGTTTTCGGATGCCAGTTCTCCAGGCACTAAAATGACCCACTTCCCCCTAAGAAAGGTACAAAGGGGGAAGTTCTATGGGATTAGAGAACAGGCAGAAAAGAAGTCATTTTCCTCCTCTTTCCTTCATCCCTCTTCTCATACCACCCATGGGCACAGAAGGAGAGGAAGTGGTCTTTTGGTGCAGTTTCTCCGGGACCCATTTTGGGATTCCTTCTCACCATGGAAGTTCTGCTTTATCACAATGATGTCACCTGAAGAGGCACTTCCCCTCATCTCATAGCTGTCCATTTCTCCATGTATTGGTGCTGCAGTGCCAAAGCTGCAAAGAGACCATCTTATACATGTCCAGCAGTCTTTTGGAAGACTGCTGGACATGTATAAATACAACTGGATAAATGTTTAAAATGCCTCACTCTGGTTTTGGCATCATAGCACTGAAGCCATGGGGGAAGAGGGTGTTTTAAGCAGTGTACAGCATACACCTGGGAGAAGCAGTTCTGTCATATGCATTTACACAGGAAAGGGTAACAAGACCCACTTTTCCTCCTCCACTCCCTTTTGGCAAGTGGTCAGGAGGATGGGTGGAAAGGAGGGACTGAGTCTCTTCTCTCCTCCTACCACTTCCCTTGGCATGAGTGGCAGGAGAACAATACGGAAAAAAAAGGGGGGGGAGAAATAGGGGAGGTTGACTTACTTACTGCCAATTTTTTGACCCTATCCATGGACTCTGAGAACTGACACCAAAAGAGCACCAAAGATAACTAGCAACAGAAGAGGCATTCCCATCCTAATTCTCTCCTTCCCCAGGATCTCAGTGTGGACAGAATCCCTATTCTGTTTCATTCCCAGGACAGGATATTTGTCCACAGTGTAGTCACTCTTAAGCTGGTATACTTTTCTGTCAGTTTCCACACTGGTCATGTTGGTGTGCAGAACAGCCTGAGATCAGTTTAGATGTGAAGGTAGCCAGCATCAAATAATCTCCTAAAAGAGAATCTATGTTTTGTACACACATTGATTTGAGTTCATCTCATCTTGCTTTTCTCTCTCCTGGCATTTCTCACCTTTCTGAAGAGGACATCATCAGGAGTGGGGGTGCTATTTGTACGCCAGTTGCCACGACTTCTCTGTTCATGGGATTTGTCATAGGGATAATTGGCAACTACAGCTCCACCATGAAGATTGGCTGATAGAACAAAATTGTAACTCTTCAGCCACTGAATTACAGCCAATGTCTCTGGTTCCACCTGTGAGAGATACAGAAAATACCAAGCCAGATGCACAACCTGATTCTCAGTAATCCTAATTTGCTCCAGACTCGCAGCACTGTCCTTCTTGGGACATACCCAGAATGCAGATGTAGAAATGCGTAAATCAATGCTCTCTAATCTCAGAACTGTCTGGCCTTGGAAATTATTATAGACATTAGCAAGTGCCCATTTACAGAACCCTGTAAATCCATCCCTTTATGCTTGCACTGATTGCCAATTGGTTTCTGGGCACAGTTCAATGGCTGGTGATTATCTTGAAAGCCCTAAATAGCCAACCCAGGATGTCTGAGGCATTGCCTCCTCAACTACCAGCCTTGCCCGCCTACTTATTAAGATCAAGATGGGAAATCCTTTTCTTGGTTTCACGTAACACAGAAACATTCTTGGTTGGAATTAGACACAGGGAACACCTCTGAAGCCAGAATGTCCTCCATCCACTTTAAAAAAATGTTGGCAGAATTTTAATCTGCCAAACTAAATTAGCTTTATTGGAGAAGAGTGGGTTATCTGACTGTCTTGCTCATGTTTTCTATCTTAATTTTGCAATGCTAATATTATAAAATGCCTTGAATATCTATTAAATACTCAACACATAAGTATCTAACTAATAAGCAGTGGGGAAAGATCTTAAGTGCACACGAACTCATAACCTGACTTTCTTGTTTGTCATCTTCCTTCCTTCCTTCCTTCCTTCCTTCCTTCCTTCCTTCCTTCCTTCCTTCCTTCCTTCCTTCCTTCCTTCCTTCCTTCCTTCCTTCCTTCCTTCCTCCCTCCCTCCCTCCCTCCCTCCCTCCGGCTATTGGAGTATATTAGTGGTTAAAATTACATGTTGCATGAACCCAACCACTATTATGGTTTCCCAACTTTATGGTTTAGCATGTCCAGCCCATTGTGATATATTCAGTAAATCATGCTTAAGAAAACCATGACTTAGCACAATATGTGAACCTAGTCATGATTTTGCATTTTAGAAACTGAGAGAATGTGAGTTCTAGTCTTGCCTCAGGCACAAAAGCCAGCTAGGTGACCTTGGGCCACTCACTCTCTCTCAGCCCCAGGAAGGAGGCCATGGCAAACCACTTCTGAAATCTTGCCAAGAACTTGCAGGGACTAGCCCAGGCAGTCACCAGGAGAACACTGACTCGAAGGCGTGCGCGCGCACACACACACACACACACACACACAATGGGAGAAGCAAGTTCAGATGTACAAACTTTATATTCATCCTGGTCCTATTTGATGCACATAGGACTGCACATGACCAGCATCAGAAGTGATGGCCCTGGTAGGTTCCTAGCAGTTGTTTAAGAATTTGGGAACCAATTCTGAATATGTTAGTTTTCCATATCTAGGTATACTGATAGAGACTCAGACAAAATGTCTCTTTTTCCTGTGTTCCAAAGGAATATGGTCCAGGGAGTATTAAACCACTTGTTTTTTTCTCCATATGTAATTGGCTCTCAGAGAATAGTGAAGAAAATGGCAAGAAAGTAGGGGGACTAAATTCCTGCAATATTATAAGAACCCAGTGACATGCATTACACAGCCATCACTAGTTTCTACAACCACATGACCAGGATGGATGAGTGAATGAAACATAAGTGGATACACACATTACTTGAAAAGGATGGATTGGATTGGCATTACCTGGCTCTTCCAATTATCTGGCAAAGGGATGTGATGATTGGGTCCACCCTGTTTCTCATTGTGATACATGATGTTGTTGAGGTCAGGAAAATTACGGTTAAGGTCAACTCCATTGGCGTTGTTTCTCCCAGTAAGGTAGTCTAAGGAACTTTGGTTCTTGAAAGAGAATAATGCATTTTTGTGTAAGTTTTAGAGATTTTAGCTCGTCTCTTGAGTCATCAGTGGGAGTATATGCATTTCAGAAAAAATAAGAATATAGAAATCCTTCAGGAGCTTCTGGATTTCAGGGTGCTAAGAATAGTTGCCAGATATTTATTGAGCAGGGTCTTCTGATGCAACTTAGCATAGTCAGAATTCAACAGGCAACCCTAATTTAAAGATGATTATATTTTAAATAACATCCCTTTTTCCTAAACACAATTGCATTCGAAGCAGCCACAGTGCACACCCACATGCAAAATGCAAGATTGAAATTTCCTTATTTTTATGGTCCAAGAACCTTAAAGCCAGTTTGTATCATAGGAATCAATTTTCCCCTGGGCTGGAGAATTGGCTGTTGCTTTTACTAATCAATGTCACTTGCCCTGCTCAAGATCCTTTGCTGAAAGGACTAGGAACTACTCAGAGTACCAGAACTAAAACTATGATTTCCAAAACAATAAATGGTCAGAACAGTTTGGAACTATATTAAGTGCACTATTATAAATTAAAAGAGTTTGTGGTTAGAAAGGCAGTTATCTGGAAGTCCCCCAGTTGCTATGACTTTCCCCCAATGAGAATGCAGTCCATCCTTTCAAGTGCAAGATAGTGAAATCAAGTTGGGCAATGGCATTCACCGCAATGTAATGCCTGTTTCCCAATCAGTGAAAAATGTGGGGGAAGATTGAAATCTCTAACCTCTGCAAGCCTGCAACTATAGCATCATGAGATCCTAGTGCAGTGTTGTCCAAACTTGGCCACTTTAAGATGAGTGGACTTCAACTCCCAGAATTCCCCAGCCAGCCAGAATTCTGGGAGTTGAAGTCCACTCATCTTAAAGTGGCCAAGTTTGGACAACACTGTCCTAGTGGGTTGGAGGTGTCTTTGCATTCTGTTACAGATCAGCACCCCTGACTGGAAGTGATCATAGGAACACCGAGAATTGCTTTATTTTGAATGAGATATTGCTCTGTTTAGGTAGGCATTGACTGGCACAAGCTCTATTTTTTCTAGTTCTATCGTTCGATATCAACAACAGAAGATTTTTTGCATTCAAAGTGTATAGTCTACTTGTTACTACATAGTACTGCAGTATGTATTCTGCTAAATCAGATCAAGATCCAACTCTCTCACCTATGAGTTCCTAACAGTGGCAAGTGATGCATCTCTGGAAGACCACAAACAAGCGATGGTGATATGGTTATATTCTGTATTTGTCACCTGCATCTATTCTTAAGAATGTATTACCTTTTAACATAGAAGTTTAATTCAGCTGTTGCAATAAATAAAGTTTGATTTAGACCTATTGTCTGTGACTTTGCCTTTCCCAATTTGGTGTCTCCAGAAGTACTGGAACTGGCTAAACATTCTGGAAATTGCACTTCCAACACATCCGGTGAGTATCAAATTGGAGGAAACTGGTCTTATGTATGTTTCCCTTCTCACCCTTCCTCTCTCCCTTGGCTGCCGTAAAACAAACTTTTGTTATTACAACTATTGAAATAAGAAAGAGATGCTTGCCTGGTACCTGGGCAGCTGCCACTTCATATCCATCAGGGTTCATTGAAGGTAAGAGGTGAATGCGTGTTTCATGGATGAGCTGTGTAATGCGCTGATTACCATGGCGATATTCTTCACATAGGAATTCTGCAAGCTGGAGCAACAGTTCCCGGCCTAGGACCTCATTCCCATGCATGTTTGCCACATACTTGAATTCTGGCTCCACTGAGAAAGGGAGAGACATTGCTGACATTGGAACAGAGTGGATAGATTCGACACAATGGGGTGCTGATCCAAAAACATTCAGGTCAAGCAGGAGGGGGAAGCCATATGGATTCCCAATTGGCATTCTAGGATGATGAAACTTTAGCTGTGGCCTTTTATGTTGTGGAAAGAAGCTCATTGTGGGGTTATGTGCTTCTTTGGACAGCACATGTTCGTTGTCTCATATATCAGCAAGGGAGGCAAACTGCTGTCCCTCACACAGGACTTGAAATACAGGGCAATGGACAGGAATCTGTGCGCCAAGAAAATGGGAAGAAGCAGTGCATTGTGTGAGAATGGTATGGCAAATCTTTTCCTGTGATATAGGATTAACAGTAGGGTCCAGTTGGAACAGCATAGTGAGGGTCCCTATTTCCTTATTTCATACTGTATGTTCAAAGGCCCTTTCCACTGTTCTTTTAGCTTTTCTCTTGGAATGTCACATTCCAGCCTTCCAAAGCCTTACAGGGGTTAAACTAAAATGCAAAATCAAATCAGCTTGGCTTGGCCTCAAATTCTTTTATGTAAAATTGCTTCCCCCATAGATGGCCCCCTTAACTCTACATGCACCCTGCAGGATGCATAAAAACAATTTGTAGGTTCTGAAAGAGCTCCTTCTTCTCAGTTCCCCACTGATAGCACTATGGGGAGAAGGCTATTAAATTATATACAGAACAAGTCTTTAGAAGGGTAGGCAGTATGCCTGCAAACCTAGGTAGTCCTATTTTACCCCCGAAGAACAAAAGTATTTGTGTGGATTATGAGGGGGAAAAAATCCAAATATATGTTTATATATAATAGACATCCCTTGATCAAACTTGCAGCTGATCCCAGCCTCTTTTTTTCCCTATCCATTCTTCATCAGTTCTATCCTCCTCTTCTTGTATCCCTAAGAATCATTTAACCAGGTGGTCTATGGGATTTCTTTACATGAGCTATAATGGCTTACCTGCTGATCTTGGTGGTAAGAAACACAAGATCAAATCCATTATCACTTACTAGTCATTAGTATTATCTATCTTGTAGGGTTAATGCATAGAGTAATGCATATCATACTGGTAAAATGCTGAACTTTGGATATCAGAGAAATGAATGTTTACTAAATTACCTAAAATTTACCTAAAATACAAATATTTCTCTTTGAATTAGATTTTGGGGTATACAAATATAAAAGACTATAAAATATAATAAAAATAAAAAGAAGTAAAAGGATTGGCTAAAGAGTGTTATATCTGATCTGCTTAATGTAACTGATGAATTAACATGACTTACAATGCCTGGTTGAATAAATATATTTTTGCCTGACATCTAATGGATAATGGTGACCCAGTAGGCTAGTCTTCCCCAATCTGGTATCCTCCAGATGAGTTGAACTTCAGCTTCTTTAATTCCTAAGTACACTGCTTTGGGGAAGGTATTCATTAACCAGGATGCTTCTGATGAAAAAACTCTTTGCTTTAACTGGAGGAGGTATATCAAGGGCCTCAACAGATGATCTTTGATCTTAGAGTTCTTGCTGCATAATCATGAGTCCGGTGCCTGAATTTCTCTCTCTGTCATCAACATCAACATGATGCAATGTCCGGCTCTGCCCCGCTTATTCAAAGGTCTAGTCTATCAAAGCTACAATTTGCAACATCTGCACAAAAAGCTATGGGGGAGATAGTGCAGGGAGAACTACTTAAGGTTTTGTCATCTTCCAAGGTTAAATATAAATCTTAATCCAATTAGCTATAGTATTTTGTAGAATTAAAGTACAGCAGTAGAAAATGAGAGTTGGAGTTGAATCTCTGGAATTGGGATTACATTTTGCCTTGATGACAAGGCTCAGATGCTTGCTAGTACATATCTCTCAATACTGCATGTGAAATGGAACAGAACCGACTGAAGTGTCATGAGACTCAATAAATTGTTAAGAAAATTATTAAACAAGTCAATGTCAACCCAAACACTGATTCTGTTCTGCCGGCCCCTCTTCCCCTTGACCTGACCAAACATTCTATTAGGAATACTATGGCATTGGCTTGATTCCATTAGGCACAGAGATTCCAGCACCATACTGAACCCAACTGTGCATTGGTCAGGCAGAGCAAAAAGAAGCAACTCTTCAGCTATACAAAAGAGTTATACCTCTGGGCACACTTACTGGGCTCATGGATGCCAGGAGAGTCGCTGAATTCCAGCACATAGAGGTTGCGGCCCTGGACACTGCGCCCAATGCTGTACAGCCTGGTAATATAGGGGCATGAGCCCCTTACGTCGAAGAGGGCTTGCACCAGCTCCTCATAGCGGTGATGGAGAAAGTTAATTGAGGCAGCCACTCTCACCAAGAGCAGAACTTTTCCAAGGAGCCAAAGCCACTGATACATTTTTCTCTGGATGGCAAGCAGCTTTTTACAGGAGATGAAAACTGTGCAAGCTTTCTTCTTAACAGCAACTAAAATGTAAACTCGAACCAGCTCTCTCCAGTTTTACAGTCAAGCGCCAGCCCACTCCACCTGTGGTGGTAATAGTGGTGGGAGGGGTATCTCAGTGAATGCCTCTCGCAGCTTGGGAAGAATTTTTAATGCTGAGCTCTTCTCTTTGTGCTCTACTACACACATACACCAGAGTTCTTGGAGCCAGAATCGTTCAAAACCTCTGCACCTTTAGATAGTTGTGTTGATTTCTGTTCATTTATTAACTGAAGGATAAACAGGGGTCTGAAACTTCCTGGCTCCTCATGGCAGGACAGAGGCCTGATCAAAATCTCTCAGATAAGAAGGGGTATTCAAGAACTGTGACATCTTTCACTGGGGGGTTGGTTTCTGCCAAGACTCGCTAGATTTCAACCCAGGAACCCATTTTCAGCCACAAGCCAGAACCTTGGCATACACAAAATGTAACAAAGCAAGCATCTATGAGCACATACAACATGCTTCTTCCTCTCTATGGTCCCTCTACATTCAGAAGTTAGGTGCAGTAAAGAGCATGTTGTATGACTCCAGAGCAGGCATGGGGTCATGCAGCTGTCTTAAGAACTGACATTGGAACTGAAAATACTCTGATATTATGAATGTCCATGATCTGATGATATCCTACAAAAGAAACAGTGCTTTAAAATAAACAGGGGTGGGTTGCAGAGTAAATGCAATCTGGGACAAAGGGCAATACAAATGGTGAAGCATTAGATTGGCTCAACTCTTGGTCCTATGCTCAGTGTTGCTCAGTTTTGCCCTGCTTCACTGTGGCTCCTTTTTCAAGGTATGTTATGCATAGGGCTATTATATTTGGACTGAAAAATCTGGAAGACCGTTTGATGGCAGCAAAGAGGTACAAAAATCTCTCATTTAGCTCAGATATGATAGTCTTAATTGTTCATAAAAGGCCTGAGAGTGTATCTTGGGAATCAGACTGGGTTTCAATTGTCCATGTTTTAAGCCAGGTGCAGTGTGCACTCTGACAGCATATTTTGTTTGCGTTCAATTTTAGCATCCGAAAAGACAGTATAATTTGTTTAAATAAAAAAATTATTGGGAGACCCAAAACTAAGATGATGGTGGCCATCCTGAACTGAAGGAAAAACCAAAAATTCCTTTAAACTCATAATCAAATGTCCCTCCTCAGTAAACATACTGCCAATTACATCCATCCATCTACTTGCTGTAATTTTTCACATCCCTTCTCTTTATGGCTTCAACCCCAGAACAGACCTCCAAATCGATCCTCAATAGCCAGGCTGTACACTATAGTTGTATTTGTTCTGACCTGCTTAACAGAGATGCTCAACTGACGGAATTAAACCAGGCATTCAGGAGACTGAACTATCCATCCAATAGATAAATCAATAGATCCAGACTGATTTCCAGATGAACCTATTAAAAGACAGAACAAAACCTAATAACAGAGCACCAGTAGTTGTCACCTATAGTTCACAGCTCAAGTCATTCAAACATATTATTAATAAGCTACAATCCATACTGGACAATGACATTGTATTTTCTCAGGATGGATGACAGACCTATACTTGGCTACAAACAATCACTTAGTCTGAAGCAGATTCTCACAAGTAACAAGCAACATTAAAACAATTATGCTAACATAGGAACCTGTCAGACCTAGCCCAAGGAACTCCAAGAGACAATCCAAATTCAGTCATGTTTATTAGCTACAACCTCTAGCAAGAATCTTCCCAGACTGAAACCCCAGATCCCAAGTCAGCCAGCCACAACAGTGTGAATTCCTCAGGGAGGTGCCAGTCTCATCCTCTTGTTCCTCCATGCTTTTCTGGGGAGCTAAGAAAATGTTTATCTCCCTGAGCCTGGCCTTCATAATTCCATTCCATCACAGAACCAGCCCCTACAACAAACCCAGATGTCCACTTTGCTCCCACATTTACACCAACGGCACCATTGCAGACCCTAACAATTTCACACAAGAATAGAGGCATCTTCATATGTTCTTCCTTTAATGTTATATATTCTATCATCTGCCAATAAAGCCCTCTGGATTCTGTGTAGAACAAACAGGTCAGAGTTTATGCAAAACACTTAAGGGATATAAGTTTGATATCAGGATCAAAATAAGAACAAAATAATACCAGAGTATAAACTTCCCATGAGGCTCCATTGCATGCTTTGGAACAAAGAAACTCACATTTTGGTTTTAGGCTACCTCAGAGGATCTCAATACAAAATGGGTTTTTAACACATTATATTTGTTTATTTATAAGGTAATTGTAATCTATCTCACATGTAGCCCGCATCTGCATAATTAGCCCTTTTTTCTCTTCCCCTGCCTCATCTCATTTTAAATCCGACATCATTTTAGCCACTCCATGAAGTGAATTGTAGTGATGTAGTTCATGAAAGCTTACATCTTTTAATAAAATTTATTAATCTGAAAAGGTGCTACCAGACTCCTGATTTTTCCTCTCTCGTTATTTTCATTTTTGGAAGAAAGAAGCAACAATATTGAGACTTGGCAAAGCCAGTCATCACATCTCTAAATCACTTTCAAATCTTTCTAAAGTAATTTGAAGGTACCCAATTATATGATTTAATTTGTAAAACGATTCAAAAAGGGGAGTTGACCAAATCTTGAACTGAATCACCCATTTGTTCAGCTTCGGTGCATCCCCATTTTGACTTAATTTTTGTGATCTGGCTAAGGGGTGAAAGAAGATAGCTGAATCAGTGATGATGACCAAAATGCAGAATAAAGGTTTGGTTTACATGTGGCAACAAAATAAGACACAAGAATTATGAAGAAATAAATACGGATAATAGTGGAGTTTTCAAATGTTCCCTTATCTTAGTAACCCATTTACAATAAATCTACTGGGAAAGAATTAAAATCCTTAATCTCCTCTGTTGTATCTGATTTCTTTTGGAAGAGACTTTCCCAGAAGAGCATTAAAACTGTGATTCTTGACACCTGCAGGATGAAATAAACAATCTATTTTATCATCTCAATATTGCTTTATTGCATATGAGGGCTAATCCTTAATCTCTCCTAATTCCTTCCTTAATTAAGTAGAGCAACCTCTCCTCACAGGTTTTGTGTCTCAGGGAAATGGAGCAGGAATTTTACTAAGACAGCCTGGCTCCATCAGACTTGAGTTTCTGGAATGTGTCAGGAAGATTTTAAAAGGTGAAGCTGCTGAAATCCCGCACTTGGGCATTCTTGCTATTTCTCTGTAGGTCAAATTGTTCTCTTGCCATGCTATTCTCCCACTTCCTTTGGGAAATAATGGACAAACACCAGTGGCATTATTCAAAGCATCTTTAATGTTCCATATAAATACAGATAAGTACATGTGTATGAAGTGAATATTTGTTTCATTTGAACAGGAAAGCCAAGACAGGGTTTAAATTATTTTCAGAAAGTATGTGACAGCATCCCAGGACCACTTATCCTGAATTATTCTTCCTCCAAGCCTGCAGCCAGGAAGAGGGGCTACTGGGCACAGATGTTTAATAATATAAATTTATTGCATTTAATTCCCTTCCAACCCTATGTCTACAGTTGGGATTCTTGCAAATCAGTCTGTTGAAGAGCATAAATTCAGCAGCAACCCCAATAACAGGATAAGGGACCTGATACGTTGTGTCATTTGGACAGATTATCACAAAACAATAACAGGCACCCATTAGCTGGGATCAATATGAAGAGGTAGACAAACTTTTTCCAAGCATGGGGCCTTCCAGGAATGTAGGACCATCAGTGCCACCATCCTTTCAGCAAGTGGATTGGGCATGCTAGTTGGGGATGGTGGAGACTGTAGTCCAGCATATCTGGATAGTACCAGACTGGCAGAGATAAAGAGATTGTCACTTGTTCTAGTGACTGTCTCAATCCAACCCAGCCTGATTTGCATCCTTTTCCCCCCTCCCAATGCTGCTTCAATCCTAATGTACTCTAAAAGGTTATCCTAAGGAATATGAATAGTCAAGATTTCTGTATTGTTCTACAGCTATGGGGGGAGAAGAATACTGAAGGTCTCTAATAGTGGATAGTTCCTAGCAGGAGTAAGGCATAAAGATACAGAAAGGAGCCAACTGATTTTTTTCCTATTAAGATTCTGGAGTAGCTGGGAAATATGTAGGACATTGTTATTCATTTATTTTTATTCATTTATTCCATCTTTTGACTAGGCAAGGTCCTGAATGGTCAAAGATGGGTCAGTTTAAATGCAGCTCATCTAGAAAACCAGCTCACTAAACATAGACGTATTTCCAAAAAAAATTGGAAATGCTTTTTAAAAATCAGTACAAAATGAATGCTTATTTTGTGTAATCAGTGTGGAAATATGTGGCATGGTACATATTGCTCATTCTCACTAAGCCAAGATTCACAACAATTTTGACACATAAATGTGGTCAGTACTTACCTGGCATGAATTGTTATATGTTTCATACTCTGAGCATTTCCTGTTTCTGTGCTTCTCATACATCAGATTTTAAGTTCTATTCCCTTTCCCTTCTTTGCAAACTCTTTTAAATGGTAAGCCATTTCATTACTTGTCAAAATTATGCTTGTCTGAAATAAAATTCCTGAGGTGGGGAATCATATTGTTGAAAAACTTCCTGTATTAAATAAGAAGAGCCATGTAAAGTTCATGCTAACTCTAGAGCTACACATTGTACTAAGCCAAGCGAACCGCATCATGACTTAATGCAATAATCCTGCATATATATATATGTGCTAAAATAAAAGTAGATTCCTTAGATTAGCCAACAGCATGAAAATTACCTTCATCAATCCTAGTTGCTAAAAGTCACTTAAAAGTGCCAGTATCAGATATCTGCTAGATCAACTATCAGCCACCGGCTCTCTAATTATCTCCCCACAATGTCTTCCCCTGTGTGATTCTACAATCCTGAAGTTATTTAAACTCTCAGGCCTGGTCTAATTTGGAACACGCTTAATCTGCTGAAGACTGGAAAGCTGGTGGATGAAAGCCAGTTGATCTGCCTGAGACCAGCAGATTCCCTTAAAACTCTGCTTGACCATGTATCAGCTCTGCCTGCATGAATCTTCCCCACCTAAAACATTGCCATGTTATTATTGCTGGATCACAGGATTATTCCATTGAGCTGGTTCTCCAGAAGACTTGAGACTGGCAGGGACACTGCTATCCTGAAGCAAATGATAAATAAGGCTTTCATAAGAGTGGCACAGATGTACAGGTAGGTTGTCTGCTGACAGGATATGTTCAAATGTTGCTGGATCAACAGTGTTAACAGGATAGCTTAGATTTGCTAATCAGCAGACAGGCTAGATAACAGACTGGCTCATTTGTCAGAGGAAGGCTGGAAATGGTTTGACTAGAGTAATTCCTAATTTTCAATAAAACTCCAGTGCGTGAGTTTTGTTTTTTTCCTAGGAACATTCCTCTGGGGCTTGGAAGAAGGAAGGGATTCCAGAGGTTCCACTCTTGAGAACTTCCGCATCGCAGGGATGTGAATTCTGCTGCAAAGGGTTTGTTTCCCTCTCCTCCAACACAAACAGTTTTTGAATGATAATAATACCAATGGACTTTGTTAATATACAGTGTGAAATCAAGCCTGTGTGTCCAGAAATGTATAACTTACATAAGGCAGCTGATAGTGAATCCAAACAGTTCACAAACAGTTCATCAGTGCAAGGCCTGTTACTCAGATACAAACTGTTACACATCAGGAATAATTCACTGTTCCTTTTTCTGGTCAAGCTGGACATTCATAAGCTGCATTTTGTTCTTTAGCTTTTAGTAGAGAGTACTTTGGGCTGTTCCTCCTTTCTTCTCCCAGCAAATGATAAGCTATTGTCAAAAGTTTTCACTTCCAACCTCTTTCACAGAGGACATACTACAAATCTGATAAAGGGCTACTTCAAAACTGTAAATGGGATGGGGCCAGTAGGCAGTATGTCTGAATGCTTATGGAGCTTTCCAGTAGAATGAAAGAAAACACACAATCCAAAGAGAAGTCTAGGATTGTCCTTGCAATGTTCAGTCCATCATTTCTGGCTGGATGTCCCTGTGCTGTATTCCCAGGACTAAAGCAATATATGAAGTGGCATACCTGAGAGAAGTGGTGTTTGTTTCAATACAATGTGCAAGTACTTATTATCAACCCTCACTTAGAGTAGGATGAGAAGTGAATCTTCAGTCTGAGGGAGATGAACAGAATGGTAGCATGCTGTTGTTTTGGTATCTGTTGGTGCCAGAGCAAATGGCACAGAAAGCCTTCATATAGACTAGTTGTTTCAGCAGAGCAGAGGGGGAAAGTACAGCCCTCTGATCTTGACCACAACGTGTCCATAGACACACCAAGCTGCCTACTGCACTCTAAATTATTTCCTTTCTCAGGCACTTTGGTTTGCGATAAATCATCCAGCCTACAAAGAGCAGAGACACCACTAGAGTAGAGCAGATGACCATCAAGCTGATATAGCTTGCGTGGGATAATAGGTGTCTGTAGGGCTGCTCTGCAGGGATCATGTTGGTAAGGTTTAGCATATAGCCCAGGGTCCATCCTGCATCACTGTTTTGAATCTGAAATGAAGGAGACGAGAATCACTCAATGAAATATTAAGCACTTCTGAGAAAAGTGGTGCAAACACTACATATGCAACTCTCTCCAACAACTCAGTGGCTGGGTTTGCATAATAAGTTTACTCAAGTCAGTTAAAGACGCAGCAACTGAATTCACACAATCTGCTAAGGCTGGTTACTTTTTTGTGAATTCACATGAGGGCAAAGCTGGCCATTTTAGTTAGTTTATGTTTCAATATATTGTAAAAATCCAGAAAATGGGTTAATTCAACAACCAAGATAAGCATGTTGAATGAATCCATTCAAAGTGTTGCTCCTGGGCTTCTAAGTTCTTAATGTTTTGTGCCCCTGATACTGCACTTAGCCTCTTTCCATGCTGATCTACCTGCTTCATACAATACCAGAAACCCTCCTCTGTATCCCACCTGAGAGAGACACAGTTGGTGAGGGATAAGGTTTTTTCAGTTGCTGCACCAACATTGTAGATTACAATGGCTGGGGTGGGTCTTCCGGGCTGTGTGGCCGTGTTCTGGAACACGGCCACGCAGCCCGGAAGACCCACACCAGCCATCGTATGCCGGCCCTGAAAGCCTTCGACAATACATTGTAGATCATCTTGCCCTATAAAAGTGAATATCCTTATCTCTAGATGTCTTTTGCAGATTTATGAAGATATTTCTATTATGGCATGCATTTGTCTTTGGTTTCTGTCTATATATTCTCACGGTAAAAGATTTTTAACCAAATGATTAATTTTGGATTGTATTGTGGTATAAAGTTTTTGTGAGCTTCTAGAGTAAATCCCCACCACCACTCCTTAATTTCTGCCTCTGAATGTCAAAGATACCTTCTTCAGGAAGTGGATATTCCGCCATTTTTCCTCGGTGAAGTTGTATCTCTGGCCAAGCAGTGAGATAATATAAACACCTGAGAAACAGTACTCACTCAAGTACTTTTCTTTTACCTTAGGAAATTCGACTTTCACCTAGACAGAGAAAAAGGAAACAAGTTTATTTCTTTGGCTTTCCCTCCTCCTTTCTACAGACTAAGGCATTCCATCTTCCAGATAAACAACATTAATCCTTGGAGCAATTACAATCCATCTGTGTGTTTTCAAATGGACATCTTTTTCACATGCCAAGAGGACACTACATTTGTAGGGTAAGTGGGATTTAGCAATTTCTCTTCCTCGACTTGTTTTTTGAGTTGGAGGACTAAGCAGAACCAATCTCACACAATTAACACTAATTGGAAGCCACTCGCTCTGAGTCAAGATCCATGCTCCTTTTGTTTGAGAAAATGACATACCTCATTCCAGGATTTGGAGCAAAAGCTCTTCACTGTCTGTATCACTTGGTCCATAGGTTTTTGGGTAGCATTCAGAAAATTCATTACATAATAGAAAGCAGAAAATGCCTAAAGATCAAGCAATATGAAGTTATTCAGGAAAGAATCCTTAAAAGAGAAACCAGTGCTTTTTCCTTGTTGTATTTTGTAAACCTCCCAGAGTCATAACAAATTGGGGTGCCCTATACATTTCACAAAGAAATAAATGAATATAAATAAAATATTGCTATCAGCAATCTTTAGCATAAAGAAGGTAAAGTTTTCTGAACAAATACAGAGATATTATTCAAACTACTTATTCATCTCGCCCACAATTGTCTGTTCTCAATGGTTTGATTCAAATAGCACACTAATGTTAAACCTGGGTGAACAAAACAGTTGCTGCATTCACACAGTACGTTATGTCCAAACAAATAAACCATATTATGATATATGAGGACCTGGTTTGCACAGGATGCAGGGTGCTGGACCACAAACTATCCAACCCTATTTTAGTCTCTTAAGAATGTTGTGCAAACTCAGCCAATCATTCTGATTGACACTAGTTCTCCAGGGACTTGAGCAGAAGTCTTCAGCATCACCTGCTGCCTGTCTTTTGTACCCAAGCTGACAGAGAGTGAATGTGAGACTTTCTACCTGCAAAGTGGTAAGGACTCTACCACCGAGCTATGCTTCTTCTGTTCTGTTCTTCTGAGCTCCAATTCAATACTATATGCAAGAAGAACAGCAACCCAATGGGTGCTCCTAGTAATTCATACCAACAGGTATTTTCTCTTAGTGCCTAGATCATTCCATATAGCAAAATTATGCCCTGATTTTGTTGAACTGCACTACTGAAATTAGTATTTACTGACAGATCACTAGAACATTTATACTTCGTATGATAAATGTTGTAATTCACATTCTAGTGGAGGAAAAGGTTTTTTAAAATGGTGTAGTAACAAACTGTTTGCCTTACCATTTTTGATAGCAGAGGCATTATACTGTATAGGTAATCCCCAGTTTAAGAACTAGTTCCATTCCCAAGGACTGTCCTTAAGTCAAATTTCTATGTAAGGCAGAACAGTATTATTGCATAATATTATAAACAGTATTGTGTAATGAACTTGAATAATTGTGTATTTAACTCAAATCAAATTTTGCTACAATAGGCTCCATTCTTAACTATGGGTCATCTGTAAACTGGACTACTTATATGTATCTCATAAAATAATCATATTGATGTGCTCTGTGGGAGAACTCATATTTCTCCAGCAATAAAATATGAGAAGTGTTAGATTTTGGACATAGAAATATACTTGTAGTACCCTGAATTAGTGCTTCCATCAGGCTACCAAGCCTCCATTTTGTTGGCTTCCTTGTTTTAAGATTTAATTTATCATTAAAATCTAATCCCAAAGTGGAAGTGTTATTATATGTTCCCATATGGATTTGCATTGGAAATATATTTTTTGTTTTCCCTGTCAAATTAGACACCTTGCAGTATTAATCAATTACCATTCATTCATATATGCAATTTTAAATAGATCATGTCCAATTTTAAACCATGCTGGTTATGATATACAGTAATGGCCTCAATGTCAAATAGTCTATCTCTATAAAAATATACTACTTTATTTGTTTTTTCCTCTATAGCCTGCATATCTTAGGGAATCTATCATGTTGATGTTGAAAGAGGGCAGCAAGTTATTCTTTCTAGGAAAAAAATATTCATATCTCTATTAGTATTGCGCTAACTTTTTCAAATTACACTAGCATAAATATCTGATGTTCTTCATTTTAAAAATAAACACACTTACCACTTTGTTTCCAAACAGAAATCACTTGTTAACAAATAAGAAAATGATGGGCAGAGCAGCTACGTCCAGGGTGGAAGGGAGCAGAGTGATGAATCATCTGCCACTTCCAAAGCTCTGCTGGCTCATGCTGAACAGGGCAAAAGGTGAGAAAGTGACTCTACCAAAGTTTCAGCATTTTATGTTTAGGAACTGAACCAAATATGCCATTTCTATGGACTCTCAAGGGAATCCCCCCTGGGGTTGGAGTTTCTTGTCAGTGGAAATATTACAGCATTGCATCTACAACTGCCAGGCTCTGCACAGTGTCAGTTTGTGGCAATGTAGTCATTAAAATGGTGCCTTTGTAAGAATGTATCTCCTACCTTAACACTGATCTGGAAAGAGGGTTGGGAGTTTTGCTTTGTGACATTTCCCTTAAATCAGTGTTTCTCAATGTTGGCAACTTGAAGATGTGTGGACTTCAACTCCCAGAATCCCCCAGCCAGTCTGGGAGTTGAAGTCCACACATCTTCAAGTTGCTAAGGTTGAGAAACAGTGTCTTAAATGAACAGGCAACTATTTAGACTAAACACATGGTTGTATCTGGGGAATGTCAAGCAGGAGTAAATAACAACATCCATGTAATGCTGCCATCACACAAATGCCACAATTTACAAACTCACACCAGACTCTGTGATGGCAGTATGTAATCATCATGTAATCATCATGCACATGTTATCATTTTGACATTGTCAGAGTTTGTTATAGATGCCACTGAGTTCAGTGATTTGTTTAGACTGAATCATCAGTGCTTCTATTCTTGCAGTTCCAACCTGATTGAAGGCTGCTGCTGAAGATAATAGGGTTAATTCTTTTACAATAAGAAATAGTATCACAGAAATCCTTTTGTCCATTGCCAAGCTATCAATTTCTTAAACAGACTCACCACAAATTCTCCAGACACCTCAGGCAAGAAGGTACGATTGAATGTACAGCTGGAGTAAAAACAGTCTGGAGTATTAAAGATTCTCTGGATGCTTGCTAAGCATTTTTCATAATTCCCATCACCTTGGATTTGCATCTGAGAGTGTGATACAGTGATCCTACATGCTGTGCAGGGATTTGTGGTCAGGTCAAAAACATTAAGTGTCCTCGTGTAACCTTGGTGGAAACATGGATCCTGGAGTCTGTCAGTTTTCGAAGACTAAAA
The DNA here is from genome assembly GCF_059951505.1 of Python bivittatus. NCBI lineage: Eukaryota > Metazoa > Chordata > Lepidosauria > Squamata > Pythonidae > Python > Python bivittatus. The sequence continues at coordinate 43,078,673 of NW_028277125.1, read as the reverse complement.
AAAGTTTACAAATTCATCAGCAATGGCATGAGTCCCAATACATTCACATATCACATTATAGCATAAAACTTGGCTTACAATCCACAATGGTTGGATTTTAAAAAATCACACAAAGTCAAAACCAAATAAACCAGATTATATAGATGCAATATTATGGGTGACTCCAGTCACAGATCTGGACTGGGGCAGAGTGAGGCCTAGGTCAGAAAAGAAATGCCTGCGTTGAATCTACATTTTTATATAAGTATTCTAATTGAAAAATAAACTTAACAAAATACAGAATGATGAAAAGAAGGAAATACTTTAGGAACAAAAATTAACAATCCTATATGTATATATTCTCACATGCAGTGCTCCTACAAATGTATATTTATAGTGAAGAAGGTGGCCCTCAAGATCTAACATGGTATAATATTAGACTAAGATGAAGGCCTAAACTCTTAATCTAAGAATAAGCATAATAAAAACAAAGTTCTTCTTTGCCTTTTTCTTTACATTCAAATTACTACTGGAACTGAGCCCTGTAATAAAAACCAAAGGGGCAGAAAATATGTTCTATTAATTTTGGCTGAGTCCTCAGAATCTTGATTCTATAGCAGTGTTGTCCAAACTTGGCCACTTTAAGATGAGTGGACTTCAACTCCCAGAATTCCCCAGCCAGCCAGAATTCTGGGAGTTGAAGTCCACTCATCTTAAAGTGGCCAGGTTTGGACAACACTGTTCTATAGGGTGTGTTCCCCATCCTTATTACTCTCCAAATGTAGCCCATATCCACCATCCTGGCTGAAATGATGGAAGTTGTAGTCCAGCATATCTAGATGGCATCAGACAAGAAAAAGCTGCTTTAGTGGTATAATATGGTTATGATGCTACTAAAAAGATATGAGGATAATTAGCAGCAGAACTTGCTATCCACAGTTTTTTCCAATTCACAAAATAACTAGCTGGCCAAGGTTCTGCAGGAATATTTTCTGACAGTGCTGCTGTGTGTTTTTCTCTTATAATCACAACTATTGTATTCAGCAGAATATATGTTGTGTATGGTAGTCCTTCGGGTTTGAGGAAGACACGCTGCTGGGCAGTTCATCTGTGGACACAGAGATGGCTCTGCAGTCCCAGTCTGGAAGTGCAGAATCTAGCACAATGGGGGCACTGGAAGTCCATTGTTAACTGTGGGTGTTATTCTGTGATGCCATTCACAGTTTTCTATCCATTTTTGGCAGTGCCTGTCTTCAAAGCCAGTGGAGGCTTCATAGCACAGGGCTCACCAGCAGGTTCTGTCAGCAACCGCAGCTTCTAGTTCCCTTGGCTGGATGTCACAGTGGTATAGGGTTTACTTCACAGTATCTTTGTAGTGCTGGCGTGGTTGACCTCAAGGTCTCTTCCCAGACTCTAGTATGCTATAGAGCAACAGGCAAGGCATACAATGGTCATCCATTCTGATGACATGTCCCACCTACCACATCTGGGCTCTGATAATCAGGGACTCAATGTTGGACTCTGAGGGATCCAAGACCTCCAGGGTGGAGACACGGTTTTGCCAACGAATGCCAAGGATGAAGCGGAGAGCTCGCATGTGAAATTTCTCCAGTTGTTTGATGTGTCTTTAGTACAGAGTCCAGGACTCACATCCATATAAGAGAGAAGGGATAACCACAGTTCTGTAGACTTTCAGCTTTGTGGAGATATGGATGTTGTGTTGATTGAGCACTCTAGTACGCAGCTGCCCCAGTGCCTGGATGGCCTTGCTGATCCTGGAGTCAATTTATTTGTCCAAAGATCCATCACTCGAAATGATGGTTCCCAAGTATTTGAATCTGTTTACATTTGTCAGCTGGGTGTCGTCAACAGTGATTTTTGGTTCTATGAGGTTGGTATTTGGCACAGGCTGGTAAAATACTTCAGTCTTTTTCAGGCTGATAGTCAGGCTGAAGAGCACAGCAGCACCTGAGAATTTGTTCAGCATCAACTGTATATCGCTGTCTTTGTGCACTAGGAGCGCACAGTCATCAGCAAAGAGGGTTTCTTGGATGACTGTATGGAGTCACTTCATTTGTGCATTCAAGCAGCGAAGGTCAAAGGGATAGCCATCCAATTAGTACCTGATGTACACTCCCTCCTTCAGATCCTGGGCAGCCCATAACAACATGCAAGCAAAGAACAGATTGAACAGGACTGGGGCTAGTGCACACCCGTTTTACCCCATTGGAAATGGCAAATGCAACTGATCTATCACCACTGCAAAGAACCTGTCCTGTCATTCCGCCATGGGGCAGCTGAATCAACTTCACAAATTTCTTCGGGCATCCATAACGTCTCAGGATGACCCAGAGAGCCTCCCTGTTTACTGTGTCAAATGGCTTTGTCAGGTCAATGAAGACATGGTAAAGAGGCTTGTTCTGCTCAATGCACTTCTCCTGAACTTGCCTCATGACAAATATCATGTCTGCTGTACTCCATTCTGGCTAAAAGCCATGCTGGGTCTCTGGGAGGTTCCTTTCTGAGACAGTGACAAATCTGTTCAGGAGAATGTGGGCAAAGATCTTGCCTGCAATGGACAGCAGAGAGATACTCCTGTAGTTTCTGCAGTCTGATCTGCTTCCCTTACAAGAGAGTGGGACTGCCCCTGTGCAATAGCTGTTCCACTTAAAACTACATCACGCATAGGTTTCTATTGTGCAATTCACTTTCATCTACAACTTGTCTGCACATCATCTCAGTCCAAACTTAATTCATTGAGCCCTGTGGTGATGGGGGAGTGGTGAAGCAACAGGTGGAGATGACCACGGGCAGTTATAGTCACAAACCTGTACGGAGGTGGCCCTTGGACCAGTGGTTGCTCGTCTCAGAACCTGGGGCAGCAGAGATGTCTGGCAGCATCCAGGATGACTGGGCAGCCCTTCTAGGATAGCACTGCCCACCCTTGCATGAGGGAGTTAGAAAAGGTACCCTAAACATTGCCTGCCCCACAACATCTGGCTAGCTAACTGCAGCTGGCAGATCATCTCCTTAGTGGTTGACCATCAAGAAAAACTAATAAAAAAAACCTCATTTTCAGAGCTGGAACGTCTGCACCTTGCTGGATTAAAAACAAAGTGTCAAGGCCTGAAAGTCAAACAGCACTCATAGGCATTGTGGAGCACTAAAAGCACAAGAAGACACTTAGGTATCCTGGTCATCCACTGCAGCAGAAGAGGTCTCCAGCCGTAATGGTCTTCCGTGCCACCTGATCAAGGTCTCTTATACTAAGAGAATATACATTGGTATGTTCTGTTTCACAGTTTGACAGGAGAAAGGGTAAAGTAACTGAAGACCAGCCACCTCTTGCTTGCTTCAGACTGCAGAAACTACAGGGGTATCTCACTGCTAGCTTCAGCCAATCAGAAAGCAAGGCATCTGCAGAGTGGCTCGAGAGGGCACAAATGATGGGAACAGATTTGTACTGTTATGACACAAGCTCCACCCCATCTGTAATATCTTGTGACATTCCACACATGTACCAAAAGGGTGGAGTTTGTGTCACAATGATGTGATGTTGCTTTCATTGGATCCTATCCTGTAGATACCTCTAGTGGGAGCGGTTAGAAGTGACAAGGTCAGAATACTGAGGTTTTGTGAATTGGATTCTCTGATCTGATGGGTTGGAGTTGGCTCACTGGCCAAAGTTTCCTATTTATGTTTAGTAGGTCTTATTTTCTGATGATAAGGTAGAAGTTTCCAGGACAGTCAAGAGCCAAGAGCTCCTCACTGTATAAGGCTCAGGAATTACAATATAATTGCATTATTAAAGGAAACAAGCCTACTGGATAAACAAGCAGTATGTTTCATCCCACACCATCTAACCAAGAGATTGATACCCATGACTTACAAAAACATCATGTAACAGCTTGAGGTGAAGAGCCTGGTCCTTCCCATAACATAAGAAGCTATGTGTATATACCATGTATTCCTTTCCATAGAGATGTACTTTTACGGTATCTGCTGATTCATTATTATTTGGGTCTGGTACAAAGGTAATCTGTGTAGATGCTCCTCCAAGATCCAGTGCTCCTGTTGTCCTACTTTTGAAGAAAGTATGGCCCAGTACTTTTGGCCAGATAGACTGCAAGAAGAACAAATCAGATGGCAGAAAATTGCAGAGCTAGACTGAGAGATATAACAGTCAGATCTGGGGGGCTACAACAGGACAGAAGACCTCAGCACAAAAATGAAAGTAGCATCACACAGTCAGCCACATGGCCATGACCTCGTCTCTATTTTCCCAGAATGAAGAACTTAGAATAAAGGTCTTAAATTTCAGGAAGGCAAATTCCAATAGAATGCTATGAAAACTTTGCAACAGTAAGAGCAATGGAACAAATTACCAAATACTAGGCTCCCCTTTGCTAGATGAGTTGAAGCTGAAGTGGACAGCCCTCTAACAGTCATTCTTTAATATGGGGTTGGGGTCAGTATCCCCCTTCAACCCTATGATAACCCTGTGGAATTTGCAGGCTTACATTACATTTTAACATTTCATAATCTCCTAGAGCTCTGAATAGAATTGAGGATCACAAAGACTCTTAGGAAGCAAGCCAAGCCAGAATTCCTGGTGTATCACTTGCCTTTCTGGCATGTCATATTACCTCTGTGAATTTGCCCAGCAAGTAATTAAGGGTGATCCAGCCATAGACACCTTCTTCATCACCACCAAGAATCCTGGCACCCTGGAACTTGAAGGGATACATACGCAATGTTTCTCCTACTGCAGAGAGGACCCTTCCAGCAACATCCTCATTTTTCAACCTGTATGGAGAAAGAAGGGGGAATTATATAGGATTATATAGGATTCCTCAGGGACAATTCTTATGTTTCATTTCTTTCTTGAAAATGCATTCTGGAAAATGGCCAGAAAATAAGATCCTAGTGTCCAAGATGAATTTTTGGAAGATGGGAGAAGGAGGGAGACTTATATAGATCTGGCCTACTGTTCTATTAAAACCTTCAGCCTTTTCCTGGTTACTTTCATAAGGGTGTTCTTAAAATAAGAATAATGTGACACCAAAAAGAGCTTTCAAGCAATTCTACATGTTTTCTAGATATGAGCTACAGATGGGAGTCTTCCCAAAAGGTTTGTCTCCAAGGCCTTGAGTGACTATGGTAACACTGGTATAGAAAGAAAGCAGGTGGCCTGTGGAATAGGTACCTAAATCAATGGTACACCCTAATTTAGCATGGCTTATGGCAGAATTCTAGAAATCATAGTTTACATATGGAGGGATACCTTCTGTTCCCACCCTCACGGGCTTTTGTTAGCTAAGAATTCTAACCCACAAAGCCAATGAAGCTGAAAGAATATGGGAGAGAGGAATGTATGCAACACTGTTGTGCCAGATGCAGAGATACATGCTAAACTGAACTGCCCTTTATTCTTTCAGTCGGACACATTCACATGTAACCAAATGCACAAATTGTGGGCTTGTGAAATGCAAGCATCTCATGGGGAACTGATGAGAAATTCTCATCATGTCCAATCCAAATAAACCCTTAAAAGCCTGTTTTTTCTGACCTCATCCCTAGGAGACACAGCCTTTCAAAAAAAAGAAAGTGCAGACAGCATTTCCTAGGGTACCTCAGCAGCCGCATGCCAGCTGTTGCCCCTAGGTAAACAGGAGTCTCCTGATGCTTTCCCTGTGGCACAATCTCCTTTGCTGAATCCATACAGTGCTTTAGGGGGACACTGGCATTTTCCACAGCATTGGCATAAGATGAGATTCCTGGACCTGAGAGAAGAAAAGCAGAATATTTTCAACCATTTTAGTTCAGAGCTGGGTATTCTGTGAAATATTTTTTGCCCTAAGAAATCCAAATTCTTTCCAAAATAAAAGCTGAATTAGCCAACCTCTTCCACTGTTGCATCTGTAGTTGGTACATTACCTTTGTATGAATAATATTGACATTAACTTGGTATCCATTAATTTTAACAGAGACAATCCTCTTAATTGTTCAGCTATAGCCATGCACATACTTTGTGATATTCTTTTTTGGCAAATACTGTGTCCATTCCTCCACATGGTTTTGAACAGTATATCGTATAATCATTTGATTTAAAGTGGTCCATTTCAGTCCACTTATCCCTAAAACATCCGGTTTAGTATGCTCCATTCCTTTCTGACAATATCAGGTTTTTCTTGGTTCATGCTTCTCACATGCCATGCTCCAGCTGAATGTGTCCTTGTAAAATAAGAAACTCCTCTTTCAATAGTGGCACTATCAGTGTCCAGCAGAGGCATACACAGGATCAAAGGTTTTTGTCAAAATGATGAAAGCAGCATTGCAGTATGAGCACTGCCCCTTTCATATGCCCGTGCAACATCATGATGTAAGCATAAAAGGGTGGAGCTTGCACTGTGGCAGTGGAATGCTGCTTTCATCATTGGCCCCTCTTGACTACACGCCCCCTTCCCCTCTCCCCACTCCCATGCCCTCTGGTAACCAGACTTCCCTGTGGCTTTGGTCTGGCCACATGCTCATCTCCAGATCTACTTGTGAAAAGTTTGGTGCTCTTACCTATAGTCCCCTAGTAACTACAGGAACACCTTTCAATTTGGGAATTCATCATCTGGCACTCAAACCTGTCCAAATATTTTACTTACATCTTAACATTCTCTTGGCAACTGTCAAGGTTCACAGGAGGCATGGCTGTAAATCTTGACTCCATCCACTTAATCCCTTATTTAGGTCTTGGCCTACTTGGCAGAAGGCTCACAGATATGACTCAGATTAGTCTCTTCAGTGCAGACATGAGTGAAGTCATATAAATACATAAAGTTACTGCACTGCAGTACACAGAAATCAAAGCCCTCATACAGAACTTTATTCAAAGGTTTAAATTCTAGGCTTTTTCACCTCACCTTTACATCCCATCTTTGAAAGGTACCTGATCCATGTTGCTATAAACAGTTTCTTTGAGCCTGGGAACAGTTCCTGTCTCACCAGCCTTATTCCTTACTCCAATATAACAGAAGTGGTTTTTCAGTGCTATGTTCTAGGTGTTCTTTTGGAGTTTCTCCTCCTAAGTGGATTGGTTTCCCTCATGCTTGTAGAGCCCCATCTACCCTCACTTCTACTGCAGATTACTCTTAGCTTTACCTTCCCCTTTGTCATCTTACTGACAAGGATGACCCTATCAAGAAGTCTTTCTCCAGCTGGCATTGCTATCAAAGATACTAAATAGATCAAGGTCTCCTACTAAATCAAGATGGTAATTCCCAGGGAGGATAACAATGGTCAGCCTAAACTAATAGTCAGTATCTACATGCACAGACTCAAATTAATTGAAAATAGCAGTAAGTCTGTGCAAGAGTATAAACTGCAACCTTTGGCAAAGTTTAGAGTTCACTCCAAGGAACACAAATTACAATTTTATGTGGTGTTTTTCAGCAGTAAAAGATTGTTCAGGGCTACAGTGAGCAAGTGCTTTTTCCTTTCCTTCTCTTATATCACATATATGCTCCTTCCATTAAACTGGTGGACTTGGCTGCTTAAATTCTGCAGTCAAGACTAATCTTAACTCTTAAATTATGTTGAAGGACTAAAAGACAGAATCTTAAACAGGTTTTTATGTAATTAATCATAATTCATTTTATCCATTGTTGATTCTGAATCAGTTTTTCTGTAGGAAAAAGGAGTTGAGCAGGGTTATTACAAAGACATGGTACCACTTTTAAGTGGAAAGAATGGAACAACTTTAATTTTTTAATATTTTTGTACATGTTATTTTCTCTACTCCTTCACTCACTTATAACATCAGCGGTCACGTTGGCCAGGAATTCAGAGGGTTGAAGTCCCACATCTCTGGAGGCCAGCAGTTTGAAGATGGCTGATTTATTACAAAAAGTCAATTTTCCCATGTCCTTACCTTCTACTTCACATACATGAATCTGCCGCACCACTCCTGTGTTATTCTCTTTCTCAGCTGGCCATTCATACACATACACATTAGTGTGGGAAGAACCAGCATCCAACACAATCCCATACTGCAGGAGACACAAATCCACAATTTTGCTTTGTAAATTTCAGCATACTGTATTGGGAGAAGATGATAAAATGTACTTTTGCTACCAGTGTCACATACTGTCTCTTACAAACAGAATCACAACTGCATTTATACTATTGAACCCAACCCTCTACTCTGGACAAATTTTCCTGATAAATAACTATCCAGCATTGTCCAGAAGACTTTCAGTGAAGAAGAGTTCCCCACCCACCTTGATAATTAGTTCCACCATTAAACTGCTCTTACTTTTAAGAAGTTTTTCTTACCTAAAACAAAAACTAACTTCTTTAACCCTGTGTTTGTTTAAAAAAGCAAACCTTTTCTCTTTTTAATTTCCTTTATCTCAGGAGAAAATGATAGCATCCTCTAAGATATAAGAAGTAAAAAAAGAGTTGTTCCATTGGATTAACAAATATGAGGGCTTTTTTATGCTTCAGCTTTCCTGGCTCTTTATTTGTAAACTTGAATAAAGATCCATGTACATCAGATATAAGAAAGTTCAGGTCTATAAGAAGACATTGTAGATGGTACTTCAAGACCCACTTGACACAGATATGACATAAGATCAATATGGGATTGCATCTTAAAACAGAAAAAAGTGTCATTTTATCATCTATTCCATATAGATTTTTTTTTACTTTATACCTAAACAAGGACACTTTGAATCTGTGAGCTTTGAGTGCAGCTTTCCTGAAGTCTGTTGCTATTTGGGGCCACTCCCCACAACCACTTCTGAATTATAATCCTACCTACCCATTCTTCCACCAGCAAAAAAATATACTGGCATTAAATTTGCTGCCCCATTGCTGATTCCTGTCCTGCCTCTATCGTTTCTGTTCCCAATCATTTTCAGATACCAAATTTCCTTCTAAGGTAATGGGAGAGAAAGCTTAACATATTTTATACACCCTGAGGCTATCCTTGAAAATTGTCAGAATAAGAAGGAAGATGCTACTTTAAGGGTGGTACAGTTAAGGAAGCTTAAGACTGTTACTTATGGGCAGGGGACAAGATATATTGGACTTAAAAATGAGAGCATTCTTTGTGTTGTAGGCAATTTTTCTGGGATTCTATTGGGAGAGTAAGGGAGGTATAAGTCTTGCCTGAAGCCTCCAACAAAAAGAGGCATGGGATAGTGAATGCATTCAACACACATCTGATTTTAGTCTTCATGTGAGCTCCTCCAGCACGTCATTTGAGTTAACAGGATTAGAGGCATAACACTTCAGCAGATGAGTTTTCTGTAACTTACTTTACTGTTCCTGGTGGAAGATAAATTCTGTGCAATAACCACAGTGATTAAAGTAATAAGAGCCACTGCCAAGAATAATCCTACGGCAATGTATTTGAAGTGACAATATTTTCTCAGCTTGCTACCTGTAATTACAACAAAGGAAAAAAAACAGCATTACAAACAATACAATACAGCAACACAAAATGCGGCAACACATCCCACACACAGGAACACCCTTTCACAGGTATTTCTTATTGTTAATCCTCAATTTAGGGCCAGGTCTAATAGGGTTGTGCTATAGAAAAGATGAGAAGTTCTAAAGCAATTCCATTGATTCTGAAGTCCAGCACTACAGGCATTTACTGTCACTCACCACTGCCTTAATCTAGAGGGAAGATCACAGCCCAGCTGCACAATCCCCTCTGCCTCTGCTTTTATTTTTGGTTTCTGCATATCTATTCCTGGATCAATGCAGCTGGAGTTCTAAAATTCCAAAACAAATTATTTCTGGCCTTCTTCCTGGCTCAGGCTTCACTATACTGTTGCCAGCAGTTTGAAATGGTTGCAGTTCTGTCAAAATGTCTTTTAAGGACTGATGTCTATTCAGTGAATAGTGTTTCTGAGCCATTTTTAGATATTTGTTACTTTCATGAAGTTGCCAGTTTTATTATTCCCAGGTTATTTCATGTTAATATACTCCACACATATCTGAATCTTTCTATGAGCTCCAGCTTAAAAGTGGGAAGAATTATTTCCCTTTCCTTGATGCCAATTTCTCTGACATCACTATAGCTCAAAATATCAAAGTTCAAGATCTTGTACAATAGAATGTAACAACTGCACTTATGTTAGAGATTCCAGTAAAGAGAGAGAAATAACAAAAGAAAATTCAGTCTCCCAAGATTTAGGCTAGGGATCAAAGGACATTAATGTCCCAAAGTTAATACAGAAATATACTGTAATGACAATAGCCACCCAATGGAGCTTTTGAGATGAGAAATGAAATACAATTCAATCATAGTTAATGAATCTAGAAATCCTATGGGATAAGGATTATGGTTTGGCCTCCTTCCCGTAGATGGGTGACTTTAAATCTTCTAACTCCATTGAATCTCATCACTAAATGAGAAAAACACTCTTGATTTATAGAGTGTCAACAAATATTTTGCTAGAGTAAATAGTTTCCTGGAATTTCTTTTACCTAATTGTTTTAAGAATATGAAATGTTACTGTCATTTGGTTTTAAGATTAATTGATTAATAAAGTTCAAGAAGTAAGGTTGCCTTTGTTCTCCTTCCACTGCTCTCTCTCCAAGCCTCCTTATCCTAAGCAATGTGGGGTAAGGCTTATGAGGCTTCTTGGGAGAAGTGGGGTTATTTCTTTAACTTCTTCAACTGAAATAATATTTTAGGATTTGGGCTAGCTGTGGCTGATTCTGGCCTTCCTTAGCACCATTGGCACCCATGTTTCATCTCTGCTGTAAGATAGCTCTCTCCCCCTCCCCTCCAAACAATGAGGAACTCTTCAGGGTATACAAGTTTTTATTATTATTATTATTATTATTATTATTATTATTATTATTATTATTATTATTATATATACCCAACAATGTGAAACCACAGCTGTCAGTTCTTTAGCTGGTGTTGGCCTTCATTTGCATCGAGTTCTTCCCAAGAACCTAGGATGTTGTAATGTATTGGTGTAGTATATGCGGATCCAAGCAGTGTAGCCTTTTGTAATTGACAGATGGAAATTTTGTCAATACGCAGATTTTCTAAGTGCTCTCCAAGGGTTTTTGGTATGGTACTTAGTGTGCCAATAACCATTGGGACCACCACGGCCAGTTTATGTCATAATCTTTCAACTTCAATTTTCAGAACTTGATACTTTGTGATCTTCTCCAATTCTTTGTCTTCTATTCTACTATTCCTTGGTATTGCCACATCAATTATCCACACTTTCTTCTTTTCAATCACAGTTAAATCTGCTGTTATGCACCAAGACTTTATCAGTTTATATTCGGAAATCCCACAATATTTTAACCTGCTCATTATCCACTACTGTTCAACTATATGTTCCCACCAATTTTTCATTACTGGCACATGATAATTTTTACAGATGTTCCAGTGAATCATTTTGGCAACTGTGTTATGTCGTTTATAATCAATTTGTGTGATCTTCTTGCACGAGCTGAGTATATGATCTACTGTTTCTTTTGCTTCTTTGCACAATCTACACTTTGAATCATTTGATAATTTTTCAGTTCTGGCCTTGATTGCATTAGTTCAAATAGCTTGCTCTTGAACAGCCAAAATCAAGCCTTCAGTTTCTTTTTTTAATGTTCCAGTTGTAAGCCGTTGCTAGATTTTATCTTTATCCACTTTCCCCTCGATCTTTTGTAGAAATTGACCATGTAATGCTTTTCCTTGCCAGCATTCTATTTTGTGTTTTATTACATTATTTTGATATTCACATTTTGTTTCCTGTACATTCAGTAAGTTCCAATTTTTAACTTGCATCAGTGCTTGTTCTTGCCTGTCTTTTATATAATCAGCTAATGCATGCTTTTCTTCTTCAGCAGTTTGTTTGACCTGAAGTAAACCTTTGCCTCCATTTCTGCAGGGCAGGTATAATCTATCAGTATCACTACAGGGATGTAATGCATAGTGAATAGTCATCAGTGTTCTTTGGTCCAAATTGTCCAGTTCAGCTTGTGTCCAGTTAATAATTCCAGCAGTGTATTGTAAAACAGGTATGGCCCAAGTATTGGTGGCTTTGACGGTGTTTCCACTGTTCAATTTTGTCTTTAGCAATTTCCTCACTCTTTGGATGTATTCTTTACTAATCACATTTTTAACTTGTCCATGCTTGATGTTATCCAACTGTAAAATGCCCAGACACTTATAGGCTTCATCCCGATGGCTCCTAACGGTTTGGCCTCTCGGCATTTCAATTCCATTACTGTTTGTGATTTTACCCTGATTTATTGCTACCGTAGCACATTTCTCTAGGCTAAATTCCATTGCTATATCTGTGCTAAAAATTCTTACAGTATTTCTCAATGACTGGATTTTGATTTTTGATTTGCTATAAAGCTTCAGATCATCCATGTAAAGCAAATGTGAGATTTTATTAGCATTTTTTGCTGTTTGATAGCCAAGATTAGTTTTCTTCAAAATCACTGAAAGTGGGATGATGATGATGATGATTTATGGGAGAATCCCAGAAGAGGGCTATCAAGCTTTTTTTCAGTTAGTTACTTTAAGGCTGAAATCCTATATCCAGCAGCTGAAGATTAACTTTCTGTAGGACTGCATTCAGTGCTATAAATTAATGTACAGGATTGCACATTTAATGTTTAAGGGGGAAAACTTATATATAATTTTGTATAATATATAGTAATATTTATTGCTCTGTTACTCTCTTTTAATGTTGCTTTTTATTATTATTTTATATGTAACTTGGCTTTTAAAAAAAATCTAGGTTAGTGTCTTTTTTTTACAAGATCTTCATGTGGGGAAAGAGGAATAAACACTTGCAACAAAGCCTAGAATATTTATGAAGTACTCTTTCTTAAACTTTTAATCAAAACACAATTGAAAGGTAATGTTAGTCCCTAAGATTCCAAATGTTCTTGAAAACAAGAAAAATATTTATAAGATGTCAACAAATATTTTGCTAATGTACACTAATTGTTCTAGAATTGTATTGCTCATAAAATATAATCATTTTATGAATACTGAAAACTCTGAGAATTGGAAGGCAATATAAGCTGAAAGTAGAAATAATCATATTATGGCAAACAAAAAAGCAGTTATATTTCTACAAATGGGGAACACATGCTATATATTTGTTTGTTTCTTCTCTCCAGCAGTGTCCTTAGTGAAATTTAACACTTCTCTGGGCTTTTAACCACTTGCACCCAACTATGTTACAACGTGAGCTGGTGTCAGCCCTAACCCTAAAGTACACCAGATCAGGATACAGACTCCACAGGAAGACTCCACAGGGCTATATCTCAGTAAAGGTGTTTTCCTTTTTCTCCTTCTTATACTCCAGGGACATGGGAGCAGGGTGGGCAAGTCTGAGTCCACCTCTCTGGACTTACGCCATGTTTCTTCTGTATCTGTTGTTTCCCTAATGGACTCCATTAGGAAATGAATTTTTTCTCCAAGATGATCTCCCTAGCTATCGACACTTGGCAACATCTTTTTCTGCCATGTCACCATGATGTCCTCATTTCACCTCCAATGCATGAATGAGAAAGTCTTATGCTATTCTAGTGTTAAAGAAGTGTTTTTCCTCTTAAACTGGTATTGTCAAATTGCAGCCATAAGTTGTATAAAATCTGTTATACTTTGCCACCCATTTATATTAACATGAAGTCAACTGATCAGTGGCATGTGGGATCAGAGTGGCACTCACTGGCAATTTCATCTACTGTGGTCCTGCCTCCTCACCTCCAGTTGCCAGCAAGTCTTGTCTGCCACCAATCTACTGAGATTCCCCTAAAGAGATGGACACTGAAGTGCTGCACCAATTGCCTATCAGAATTACTAGACCACTTAGATGGTAGTACTGTACAGTAAATGCTTTAACTCAACGGCCTTTACCAATTTGGTGCAAGACTGAACTACTGAAACAGTGGAATAATGGGACCAACTCTCCCTTTCCCATTGTTTCCCAAAGAGCGATGGAAGGAATCTGGAGGTTGATGTTTATTGCCTATTTAAGATAGGAAAGAAAGAGAGGAGAAATCCTAAGTGCTGATTGTCACCATATTTTTCTCACTCAGAAAAATATTCCCCCTGGAGAAGAGCACAGGAAGAATCCTAGAAATGACTCACTCCATTCTTGCTCCAGTGCCATGATTAGCAGATGCTTTTCACATTTGTTGATGTGAAGAAAAGGAATGTCAGCAAAACTGAAGGAACCTCCAATCAATTTGATTATCACATGTTGCATATGCAAAATCAGGCCAACATCTTTCAGAAGTGTATCACAGCTGATGCAATAGAAACAGGATAGGGATCAACAATGGTAGTAAATTTATGTTGGTATAGTTTATGTTGATAGCTGAAAATGCAAATAACCTGCAATCTCTAGTAATGAAAGTCAAGGAGCACAGTGAAAAAATGGGACTAAGATTACATATAAAGAAGATCAAACTCATGACAGCAACCAGAGTTAGAACTGACAATGAAGATACAGGTAGTCCTTGACTTACAACCACAATAGGGACCATAAAATTCATTGTTAAGTGGTGTGGTCGTTAAGTGAGGCATCACATGACCACACCCAATTTTATGACCTTTTTTGCTGCAGTGGTCATTAAGTGAATCGCCATGGTCGTTAAGCAAGATATCACATGATCACTGTTTGTGACCTTCCCTACAGGCTTCCCCATTGACTTTGCTTGTCGGAAGCTGGCTGGGAAGGTCGCAAATGGCGATCATGTGACCCCCAGGACATTGCAACCGTCATAAATGCATGCCGGTTGCCAAGAGCCCAAATTGCGAACATGTGACTGTGGGGATGCTGCAGTGGTTGTAAGTGCAAGGACCGGCTGTAAGTCACTTTTTTCAGCACTGTCATAACTTTGAATGGTCACTAAATGAATGGTTTTAAGTCAAGGACTACTTGTACTGAAGTGGTGGATAGCTTCTGCCTTTTAGGAACCAGAGATTAAGAAATACACTGCAGACTAGCTCTTGATAAAGTAGCCATGAAGGCCTTGGAAAAGATATTCAGATACTGGGATGTGTCTATACCTACAAAGATCAGGATTGTGTAGGCAGTAGTTTTCTTCATGACACTCTGTGGACACAAAAGTTGAACTTTGTAGAAGCAGAATAAAAAGAATATTGATGCTTTTGAAATTTGGTGTTGTAGAAGACTCCTGAGAATACCATGGATAGCCAAGAAACAAACAAATGGATCAGCAAACAAATTAACTCAAGAGTTCTCGCTTGAGGCATAAAATGCCTAAGCTCAATTACTGTACCTTGGACACATTATGCCAAAGACTAGCTCTCTAGAGAAGTCTGTATGTTGGGAACGATGGAAAGAAAGAATGGAAAAGGACAATCAGCAGCAAGGTGGATGGACTCAATTACAGCAATTATAGCAAGGATAGGTGCACTATTGGACAATCTGAAGGACCAGGTTGAGAACAGATCATCCTGGAGAAAATCTATCGGTGTTGTCCCTATCAGTTCAACAAGCACTAGGAGTGCTTTCAAAGTGTAAAAAGATTCTTATAGCCTTAGAATAAAATTTAGGAGACCATCATCATAAATAGATATTGGAAATATGAATTCTGGAATTGCTCCTAGAAGAATGTTACACTGAAAGAGTTCGATTTTTCTTTTAAAAACAGTTTGGGGAATACCCGTTTGCCTTTTTTAAGTTAGAGTTTCTGGTGCATGTATTTGCAGAAAAAGGTAAGTATTTTAATTTTTAAAATGATTAAAAATACAGAAGATACAACAATCCCTTTCAGGATCATCTGATGTTTTAAGACACTGTCATAATGTTGAACCCCAGTTGCAAATGTTTAGGGCTGCTGGCCCATGGTCCCACTCCCACCACGCTGAGTATTGATGCATTCACTTCCTTTCCTCTATGAAGCTAAAGCACTTTTTTGACAGAGTATGTGACAATTTGCTTTAGATTAGATAAAAACTACTTTTATTTTGTTTTTACTTCCCGGGCACTGGACCCATGTAGGAAAAGTGATATCCGAAAGGTCAGATGTAAAATAAATAAAATATTCATTTTCTTGCTCTGATGGAAAGCCATGAATAACTGTACAATTTTGAACATATACAGAGCAGATGTTATTGATAAAGGATTAGGACTTTGTTAGAGATGGTCTCTTGTTGATTTTCCATGCTAAGAGTATGGAAGATCCGTCATTCCAAGCTGTGTGAAGGAATAACCAGGAGCTGAACCATCCACATGCCCCTTTCTCAGAGGGGTTCACAAAGCCCGGAAGTGAACACACAGCAGCTTTGTGCTTACCATGGAATCCCAGCTTTTGTTTGTGTTGGCAGTAAGTTGATGGCTTATTTCTGGCAAAACGTCATCAGGGAGGTTACAGAGAGGAATACTTTGTGACCCAGGGTAACTCAGCCTGACAATGCGCCCATTCACCACATCAACACCAAGCACATTCCTTCCATCTGGAGACACTCCCACCGAGTTAGTCCCTATTCTGAGGAGAGGGAAATAGCAACTTCCAGATGCATCATTTAAGCCATGCATGCACAAAAAACACAATGCTAGAAGAAAAGACAGCAGCCTTGGAACAGCCTTCAGAAATCCTGGCCCTTTCTAAAACATTCCAACTTCTCTATATTGTTAGGTTAGTAATCGAGTTATGAAAGTCAAGTGGCTAACCCATGTAATCCAGATCCATTAGATTCACCACTACAGATGGACAACATACATCATGCTAAGTCTGAATGTGGTTTGCTTCTTTATGACTTTGTCCAACATGTAAACCAACCCATCTATTTCTTTATAACATGGCCTGAGACTTTCTGTTAAACTACAATAACTCAGTCTATTTACAATAATAAAATATATAAACTACTTATGGCCCTTAGCCTGCTTTTTCTAGTAGAAGCCCTCATTCTCCAGCTAACTCCTGTTTCTATTCTTTCTGGGTTCTTGGAAGGACTGAAACTGGCATGGCAGGAACCAAGATTTTTCAGGCCAGACAGAACTGTATGTAAACTTATCTCAGCTGTACTTCCTGCCCATGGCCTTGAAGAAAGACCACTGATTTGGAAAGATGGGAGGAAAAACCCCAAGGATTTAAACTATGGAGCACAGTATATATAGAGGCCTTGACTGCTGTTGACTGCAGGATATATGTACAGCTTTTTCTTGTCTGCAATAAGTGTTATAAAGTAGAACAAACACTTATAAAATAAAAGCTTATAAAATAAAACGTATCTAGTCATGCTGAATCTTTGAAGGTATTTCTATTAGTGAATGCAGAGTGGAGTTTTTGGAGAACAGATATTTATACTGTATGAAGTCTGACAGCTATCTACTCCTATTCCCAACATTGCAGGAGGTGAACCTACACTCTAACCCTGAGTTTAAAAAAAGGCTACAGATATTCTTGCAGCTCTGATGGCTGTGGATTAGGTCAACAATGCTTTTCTCCAATATCAAAATTTAATTGTGATTCAAATGGATCAGTTAACCCAGAAGATGAACTAGCTAACCCAGCAAGGTAGTAGAATCTCCCATATCTGTCCCAACCCAAGATCTGACAAGCATTGCTACTGCAGCAATGGTCCTTCCTATGCCAAGTATCTGCCTCCCTGCATACCGTTTGATGAGAAACCTGGCAAATTTACTACATTTCTTGTTCAGTATGAATTACCCATCTCCCTAAGGCTGGAGAATTGTACCATGGACCAGTCTCCTGTAGGAGTTATAATCAGCTTAAAGACAGAAGGAGCTTTTTTGTTATCCATTAACATTATTATTATCCATCCCACTGAACAGAAACACAGCTTTGGTTTGATTCCGTCTCTCTGTCTTCTGTTCTATGATAGGTCTCCCTTGAAAACATCGCAAAAACACAATCTTTCCTCTCTTTCCTCCTGGAAAAAGTTCCACTCTATATCCTTAAAATCTCTCACCTAGACAAGATTATTGCAATCTTTTCTTATCTCTGATCTTTCTTTGTCTCATCCTGAGGCTCTTACATGTCTCTGGCACTTCACTGCCAAAATAATTTTTCTTTTTGCACAGATCATAAAAGTTTCCTCCCAAAATCCCTTCACTGGTTTCTGTTAGCTCAGTATGAATTCCTGTCCTTACCATTAAAATCATGTATGTATTTGTTCCCTTCATTTCTGAGCTCTTTTATATAAATACATCCCTGCTCATTTCTTTTGCTCCTGCGGTTTTAGTACCTAATCTCCAAAGATCATCTACATACTAAAAAAAACCTGTCCTTTTTTCCTGGCTTTCTGAAATACTTGGAATTGCCTCCTATCATACTTGAATGATGCCACTTGTTTTACGTGATACAAATTCCCTTTTTAAAAAAGCTTTTTGTGAAGCTTTTAACTCAACCCCCAGAGCAGCAGTGCACATCTTGTGCCCCTCAAGATTTAAATACAGCTTCAGAGCCTTTCTGACAGATGACGACTTACGGAGCAGGAAAATAATTAAGTACATGGGGAGTTATTAACTAACTATATTAACTGCCCAGTTTTTTCACCTAGACTTTTAAAGTATGGCCCTATATCACTCAAAGGTCAAACATCACTCTTGGCCTGAAAAAAGTTAGAAACTGCTCCTCCCTTACACAGCCTACGACTGAGCCTAAGTTCATACAATGAAGCAACCATACACTGCTTTCTCCTCTGACCCGGCTTCTACTTTCTTTGTTGTCTCCCCTGCTGAGCATTATATTGCATGCAAACAAAGGAATATAATATTCCTTGTAACCCTTCTCCTAAATTAATGGGGAAATCCTTAATTTATTAGAAACATGATGCAAAAGAAATGGTACAAAACTCCCCAAAGCCTTCTTTGATAATGAATTGGAAGGATAGGAAAAACATATTATAAATAAATGAAGTTACACGGCAGCCACTAATTATAACTAAGGAAACATCAGAGTCACATGCACAGAAAAATTAAGTTTAGTGTGGTTCATATCATTCTGTTTCATATAATATCATATACAGTAAGTTCATGTGACTGCATGGACCGTTATCAGGAGCTGCTTTTGACCTTTAAAGCCCTACACGGCCTGGGAACCAGGCTATCTGAAGGACCGCTCTTCCCTATTACATCTACCCATCCCATCAGGTCCAGCAGGAGAGGCATGTTGCAGGTCTTGTCTGCTAAGGAGTTCCATTTGATCAGATCCAGAAGATGTGCCTTTTCGGCTGTGGCTCCCACCCTCTGGAACATCATTCCCCTGCAAGGTGAGGTTATCCCCACTCCTGCTAGCTTTCTTGAAAGCCCTTAAAACCTGTTTTTTCCAACAATCTTGGGGATCCCATGGGGGGCCTGCGAGGTGGCTGTACTGTATTTACATGATTGTTATGCTCCCACAATCTTGATTTGTATGTTTTTATTTATGTTTAATTGTTTTAATGGCTGCTATATTGTTTTTTGTTATTGGTTGTACACCACCAAGAGTCACATTCAGTGAGATGGGTGGCTATATCAATTTGCTAAATAAATGAATGAATGAATGAATGAATGAATGAATGAATGAATGAATGAATGAATGAATTCCAGACCCAAAATATCAGCTAATAACTATCTCAAGTAATTCACCAATGTCACTATCTGCAAGGTTTTTTTTTTTTACAAAGAAAAATCCTTGTTCAGAAAATAGGCCGTTGGAATAATTTATTGTAAGGTGTTGGAGAAAAAACTCTAAGAGGGAAGTCCCATCCCATCCCATTTGTGACTTAGAAATTTTTTATTCCTTCTCAAGATGAGGTTTGTTTTGTCTACTCAAGCAGGACACTAGAGTACTTCAGTATCCAAACACTTTTATTATGGGTTTGCAAAGCCAGGTCAAGCACACATGGACATGTTCAGCCACACTCCATGGGCACGACCCTGATACACAAGAAACAGGGTGTACTGATAATCAAGCAACAAGTAAATACAAGATTATAAATGTAATTGGTTACAAATAAATTATAAAATGACAACATTTTAAAATTGACCTGAGTTGCTAAGTTGTACTTGCTAAATGTACTTGCTAAATGTCAAACCACTGCTTCAGCTAGCTCTAGCTAAGCTGACCATCTTCCTCTTCAAACCTAACCACAGATACAATACAGAAACTAGTGATTGCTAAATGTTTGCTTAAAGTATTTATTAATATTCAGATGGCTTAAATTCTTCCACAAAGCCAAATGATGGTTTTGTACAGCAGGGGCATACCTGCATGCCAGTTTGCCCATTGCCACCAACCATTTCTGGAGGGCAGGAATCAAGAATGTTGTCTTCTATCCACCCTGCACCCACCACAAATTTGACCTCTGTCTGTGTTTTCCTGCTCCACATTTTTCAGCTTCTAACAGTCCAGTGTTGAAGTCCAGTTTGCCTGTTGTGCTTTACTTTCATCTATGCAACCCCCTTTGATTGGCTACACGCTGGCAGGAATGCCCCCTCATCTAGATCTTTTCTGTGTATTTGGCTCCCTGAAGCTTAGATGCTGTCTCCTTAAGTTTACTATCTACCATCAACCTTCATGGGATCATAAGAGGTTAGCATAGGCTGCTTATTATGAATATCCTCCTTTGTTCTTCATCTTGCTTATATTTTATTCCAAGCAATAATAAACAAGGGATTCTGTATTTTTTTAAAAAAGAAGAAGGAATTAAAAATTAGGACAAGAGTCTATTGTAGGGCAGCAGATGAAAGTCTCTATACAATTGTGCAAAGAATGCCCCAACACAGCAGCTCAAGAATGGAAAGAAAAACAAATCTTGGGAAAATGTTGCCAAATTCATGAAGCAGGAAGATTTTCCTTCTTTGTTAATGAGCCCTTATATAAAGCTCCATTTGTTGCCCATGTACAGCAGGTGGACCAATGACATTTTGAAGCATTTAGAAGCTTACCAATTTTGAACAACATTTTCAGCCATAGTGGATTACCTGATGGAATTTATAATCTGTTTTGTATTTCATGGAGCTCTCGACAGTTGTGGTATCAGGAATTAGAGCTAAATGCTACCTCCCAGGGTACCATTTATAAAGGTGCAAGATTCCATTTGGATACCACATAAGATACCATTTATAAAGGTATGAGACTCCCAGGGTATCTTATAAAGGAATAAGATTCTTCAGATTTACAAGAAAGCCCCACTACTATAATTTGTTCAGCAAGCTATGATTTAGTCTATGCAGTGCTTTGGATTCAAAGGCAAATGAGTGTTTTGACGCATGCATGGGCACACACAGAGCACCTGTCTGCAATTCCTTAAGCCAAATACACTTTTCCTGGGATTGTGCTGCAACGTCATGTAATCCCAGGGGAAAAAACTCAGCCACTTTAAGGAGTTGCAGACACATACCGCATGAAGGGTCACACTTGTTCCAAAGCATTTTTTTTGCCTGAATGCTGCACAATTTCAGATCTCATGCAAAGGTACACAGCTGCTGTTGGCTTGAAGGCCGCATCAGCTTTTTGTTGCATGTTGAGGTCTACAATCCAAAATAGGCAGGGCCAGGGCCCTTTGGAAATAGTACCCCCCTGGCTTAAAGCATCATATTTGCTCTTAACCCACCCACACAATCATGTCAAAACTTTTGGAGCAGTGTCTTGGATATCTCAGCTCTCCATCAAATTATATTCTTCATGGGGCAGAATAGAGGAGTGATCACCTGGCGTCTTACTTTTAATCTCTATTTAGCTGCTGTTATCTACAAAAAAGGGATAAAGTTAAAATAACCAAAGGCTGCTCCCTTTTGAATTGTCCATGCTAATTACCCACACTGGTTTCTCATGGTGTTGGAAAGTTTTGTCCTTTTATATCTAGAGATATAATGTAAATACTTGCCTATTTGTATGTCTCTCCCTGCTTTTGCTTGCCTTGTGTCCCATTTTTGTCAGTTAAATGTTTTGATGTTTACTGATGTTTAATAAGTAAACAAAAATCAAGCTAAATTTTTGCTAGCTGAACTGAGTGATGTGTATGCGGGCTCTGATCTGGATTCAGGGATTGACTGGAAGTGTGCTCCACGCAAACCAACTGGAAATTACTCACAGTACAGTAATCTTCCAATAGACCCAAGGCATGCTGGCAGGCTACATGCAATCCTGAACTTCATTTTACCCAACTCTGACTTAATATGTATAAATCTTGCATGTGAATAACAACATGAAAAAACAAAAAGATCTGTTCTTTAAGGAATCCCTAAATGTGCAAATGGATTAGCTACACCATACCATCTTCATGCATGATGTTTACAACTAGTGTTTGCAGGAACAGCAAACAGGGGAAGTACAAAAGGATGGAACTTTCACACTTTTGAAGAATTGTACTTCTGTTCCAAATTTTCTGTAAAAAATTAAAAAATCCTAAAAGAGAAAAATTATGGGCTGTTAACAAAAGGGTGATGATCACTTTTAGATGTTTCATCAAGATACCATAATGAACTGTTACCAATGCATATTAAAAGATTAATCAGAAAGCAAACTCAGGCCAACAGGCATTCCACAGGCAATTATAAACATATACAAGTAGTCCCCAGTTTAAGAATGAGTTCCGTTGCCAAGGTCTGTCCTTAAGTCGAATTTATATGTATGGCAGAACAGTATTATTGTATAATACTCTATAAGTAGCATTGTGTAATGAACTTGAACCATTGTGTATTTAACTCGAATCATTGTGTATTTAACTCAAATTACTACAATAGGCTCCATTCTTAACTATGGTTTGTCTGTAACCTTGGCATTCTTAACCTGGGGATTACCTGTATAACAAAAGGAAATAAATATTAAAAACTTTCATTCCTGGATCAGACAAAGTAAGACTGAGCTCTGACAGCAGTCAAAATTTGCTCTGGGCTTTGTTCCTGCACAAGCGTGGGCAGCTACTGTATGCAATGTCTGAGAACCCTGTAATATAGAGTGTCACATTTAATTATTAAAAGGATGTGGTATATTTATTTCTTGCCCAGTGTTAATCCCGATGAAATCATTAGTACTTTTCATGCTTTGAATACCACCCAAATTCATTTATCATTTTATTGACTGATTCATTGATTGCTTGAATGTATATAGCCTCCCCCCCCGAAATCTTGTGACTCTGGTTCACAATGCAAGATATAAAAGCAAGAAATCATTTTAGCATATTGTAGTACCTCAAAGTTTAGAGTAGTGATATTTTCCAGAGTTGGCAAATCCCAGATGTGTGGACTTCGGTTCCTAACATTCCCCAGACAGCAGGGTCAGTGCTTAGAATTCTGGGAGTTGAACTTCACGCTTCTGGAAGTTTCCACAGTCTGGAAATATTACATTAGTGCGTGAACTGTATAGCTTGCCTGTAAAGCTTTTCTAGGATCAATTAAGTGCTAAAATGTCCAACACAGTAGATTCAAAGTTCATTTGTCTTTGATGTCTCAGCTTCTTCCTCATCCTAGAATCTTATTGCTGCATAGAAATTTCAAAGCTTGCTATGTTTTCAGTGAGGGTTTTTTTGTTTTGTTTTTTTGCAGATAAAATCTCATACTCATGCAGGTCAGGGGGCCATCTTTGATAGTGTCAACTATGCGGTGTCTAGTAGCTCCTCTTGTACAATTCAATTAAATCAATTACAATTTGGAAATCACAAGGACAATACACAGGTTACTTGGAAAAATGTAGACCACCACTTGTCCTCTGAATCCCTGCTCACTTGTCTTGTAACTGGGAAGTTATTAGAGACACCTTCATTAATATCCTAAATGTTTCTCTAAGGAGGGATAGTCCTACAATGTCTCCTTGTTCAACCTCTTCTTAAGAAGCCTGCTCTGGATCCCTCAGAAAAAGGTTATTATAGGCCAGGCTCTAATTTACTATCGCTGAGTAAAGAGATAAAGAGTTCTCAACTGCAGACAGTTCTGGAGGAAGCAGATTATCTCAACCGATTACAAATAAGTTTCAGAACGCTTACAGGATGGATACTCCTTTGGTCAATCTGATGGATGAACTAGGGACTGACCAACCTCTGGAGTAATCTATTTTATGGTACATTTAACAAATAGAAATGAATAAATGGTCAGGCTTGCACTGGAGATCAGAATTTTCACTGCTTTTTGTGTGTGCATGCTTTCAAGACAGCCTTTGACTCTTGATGACTGCATGGACAACTTCATGCAGTTTTCCCGGTAACATTTTTCAGAATTGGTTTGCCACTGTCTTCATCGCTGTTTTAGGGGAGGAAATAAGCACAGAAGGGATAAATAATGCAGGGTATTGATCATATGTACTGTGAGTTATAACACAGTAAAGAAGTATTTGCCCACTTGTAGCAACAGTACTATAAAACCTTAATTTAATGGACCATTCAGGGGATAGGTATTGTCTGTTAAACACAAATTCTGTTAAATCTGAAGGTTTCTTGAACATGATTTCCTTAAGACTGAATACAAGCCCTTACAAAGTCAGCATGCTAGGGGATGCTATTAGAGCCAGACTTAAGGACTCCTGAAGGACCCTTTTTCTCCAACTGCTCTGGGACAGCAAAGAGGCATGATCAGGGCAAGACCCAGGATGAGAAAAAAGAATGACCGTTGCTGCCCCAAAATATATCTGCCTGCATATCCACTCCTCTTTCCAGCACCTACCTTCCCTCCCTCCCTCTCTCTGCTGCCTGCTAGCCTGCCTGATCAATCTTCCCAGCACCTTCCTGCCTCCCTACCTCAACTCAGCACCCACTAACCCTTTATGCTACCTACCTGCCTGCCTGATCTTCCCTCCACCTGGAATTGAAACATGAAGTGTGCACAGAAGCATATCCATTTTTTAGGGGAAGCAGCAACAGCTATCCAGACTGCTTCCCCAAATTAATGGATAAGTCTGTTATTTTATACTGCTGACTGAATGCAAATTGTGTCTGCTGTATCAAAATGTACTAAACCAAAGTCTGTTAACCTAGGATTTACTGTAATATAAAATGCAATAGCCGAATATGGTTGCAGTTCCTTCAGGTGCTGAAATGGAGCAAATACAGGATATCCATAAGCAGAACATACATATCATGACAGAAAGCCATGTACACTCCAGTGTAGAATCCTATGCCCTAAACTGCTTTCATGACCTAAATATTGCAAAAAGTCATGGGTGGTCTAAAATGTACTTATCCTTTTAAGGCCATTACTTTTCAAGTTGAGAATAACATTTAGACTCTTTCTTGGCTACAACATCATTCATCTTCACAAATTTCATCTCACTGTGCTGCTTCCTTGGAAAATCATAAACTAGCTGTAAATCAACCATGCTCGTTGCATTTTAGGATATTTCTTCCTCAGCATTTTGTTACGGGACAGTATGCTGTGGAAGTTTCTATGTTTAAATAAAATACAAACAAAAATAATCAGATTTCAATATACTCTTGACTGCTCTGTGGTGAGCCTGACAGTCAACCAGATTATTTAATGTATGTCAGAATGGGGCATTCTGAACAGCCAAGAATTCTCTGCTCTGGTTATAATAGCGGAAAGTTCATAGGACTCCCTTTTTTGGACTTTATTGCACCAGACCAATAAGGTAACATTCTAGTCTCTGTAAGGATTCCAGGCTGATTCATGTGGGCAGTCTTCCAATCCCCCAAAACAGAATCCATGAAATCCTTGCCTTCAGCAATGTTCCAGAGCTGAATAATAATGACGCAGCTCACTCACTCATTTTCAATGAGAAACAGGACTACATCTTTTAAGCCAGCCTTTCCCAACCTCCTGCCTTCCCTGTATGTTAGGACTAAAACTCCTAGAATTCTGTGATGACTGATAGGCCAGCCCAGGCACTCCTGAACACTCACCATTTTAGAGACATTCGGAACATGTAATAAAATATAGCAGGCAGTGCCCAAAAGTACCAGTTTATTGGGTTGTATGTGCACAGGGAGGGATCACAGTTTTCCACTGTTATGACTATTGTCCTGTGCTTACGACATTGTCTACTGCAGTCTTGGAAACAAGGCAATCTAAATCCAAACAATGACCCTTATTTCTTCTTCCACTCTCTCATTTTGGTATCTAATGGATGGTGAATATGCCTCCTTGCCTCCATCAATCTCGCAAGTTCCTCTCTCCTTTAAACTCCATTACCCATGCATGGAACTCATTCCAAGATTCCCCAGTTCACAAGACATTGTACTCATGCTACCAGTGAGAATAAAACCAAGTACTGTCACAGGAATGAGAGCCCTAACATATAACACTTTCCACATCAATGGAGAAAACTTCTCCTGGAAATTATTATCTGAGTTATTACCGTGCACTCTTTCTTTTACCTCATTTCCTAGATCAATCTATTTTAACCCTTGGCAGTAAATCTCACAGTTGTTCACATGGGAAGTTATAGTTTCACACCAGTTTTTCCTTGTTTCTTATCCTTTAGCTGAAGTTGCCTTTGTCACTATGATCTCATTAATAGAGAAAAAAAGCAAAAAACTGCCAGGTGAAATAGTCCTCCAAGATAGTAATATTAGCCAGGATCAAGCAAAGCAAGTAGGTAGTACAATAGTCTTAGCATAGTTTCTGAAGGCCACATTATATCAAATATGAATTTAACAGAGAAATATGGCCACTCTATAGGAGGGAGGTCAGGACCATGGCGCACTCTGAAGGGAGAATATCTTTCTCCTCCATTTCAATTATTCCAACATGCTTGGGGCCAAATTGCAAAAGGATGAGCATCACACCTTAGCACAGCAAGCTCGGTGCTTTAAAATGACACTCATGTTAAATACTATAATGCATTTAGCATGAAGGTTGGCCTTTTTGACAGGCTATTTTTAATAGGGAGCAACAATAGCAGACCTGCCATTTCCCTCAGTTATAGCAAATTAACCCAAACAACAGTGCAAAACTTGCTTCTGGGTCTGCCTAGAACAGTTAATTTACCTTTCTCTGGGTTTCATGCAGGATTTAAAGGCCAAGGAACTTTTTTTTCCTACTTTTTTTAAACAAGCCCAAGCATTGCTTATTCCTGCAAGCATATTTTTTAAATTGGCTTCTCCAAGAAAGAGCTGTTGACTCTCTTAAATTAGGAATGTTACTTCTAAACCAGAAGCACATATTCTGACCAAGCATCCTTTAACTTAATAGAGGCATCAGGGAGATTAAGATGCTGCCTACATAGCAAGCTTATATAATGCATTTATGTCTGGTGAGAAAATGGGATTTGGTATAATCAGCTGCAGCTGTTGGACCCAGAGTACAAAAGGTTGGAAATAATGAGCATGTCTGCACTAGAGGGTGATCTCAGTTCATTCTCTTCCATTCATGCAACCTTCTCCAACTGTCTCCATATAATGTCCTTTAACAATAATTGTTGATTCTTATTAATATACAGTATTTGAATTTACAAGCTTTTAGTTTATTTTAGCTCCCAGAGAACCTGGAGAATGCAATGGAGAGCTTAGACAGGATCGAATCAGTAAACAGATTGGAAAGTAATCAAACCAGTTTACAGTGTTAAGGTTAAGTTTAAAAAAACATTTGAAAGAGTTTGTTATTACTGGAAAGACCTGTTTTAAATGAAATGCTGATGTTGATAAAAGCAAATTTAAACAATCATAGAATTTCAAATTATTTTTATAATTTAAAAAGGGATTAATTTTACCCAGATCTATATGATGTAAAAAGATAAATCAGTGTTCTCTTTTCTGTGATCCAGAGTACAAGCAATAATAACAGATAACTCTTTCTCCTCCCAATGAGAATTTAGCTGTGTTGCATTGATTGGTCCCCACACTTTTCATCATCTGCAACAACACACATCCTGACAATATCACAAACTTCCACAGGGATACCTGTTAACCATTAGACTGTGTTCGGACCTGAAGTTGGAAAAATAGGCAGGGGCTACTTCACCGTACCTGTTGGGAGCTCTTTAAAGAGCCAGCACTTTTCCTGGGCTTGCATGATAGCCACATAAGTTCAGGAAAATATGCATTTCAATTCAGGAAGTGTAATGGAGGCAACAGGCACAGCGTTTTTAAGGAGCCGTCAACAGGTACAGCAAGGTTGCCCACACAAATCCAAAGCACTTTTGCCTGCTTTGGATATACTACTGCACACATGCTCAGCTCCAAGTGCTTGGGACTCCTACTGTTAAGTCTTTAACAGTCACTTATAACCAAAAAGAAAGGTTCTCAGAGTTTTCTTTAACCTTCTTTAATGTGTTGAAAGGGAAAAGGGAATTATGTTACAGAAATCTGGCAAATGGATGTATTTTCTTCACCATCCAATTTATAAGTTCATTAGTGTGGAGCTATCTTGAGTCTTTTGCAAATCAATTGCTGATGAATTGGTTTTTCTGATAAGAGAAGAACATGCATATGTTGTTTTTGTAAATGTATGAATTACCACCCTCTTTCTTAAAGTTTGAGAAACCCATAACATCTATGCAATCAAGTAAGCGTCTCAATTTGAGAAGTGGTCACATTTGGGCAGCAACAATTCAGATGACCATTAAATATCAGCATATGATTAGAGTTTTTTGTAATTATAGTGGTCATCTGGATTTTTGCAGCCAAAATCTGATACTGTAGTTCTATTCTCAATCACACAGAATCACTTCTTTCCAGAACTGTAAACTTGTGTCATTATACATGCTTTCATTCCTCAGTAAGGCAATTGGTATGGTTCATGTGTGCTGAATTGCACTGCCCCTAACATCTTCAGGAAGGGAACCTCTCCGTGTACATTTGTTTGTGTGAAGGCTTCCTGTTACTTCTACTTCCTCAACTAAATCTTCTCTATTAGTTAGTATCAAATCAAGGGTACCTGATCTTCCTGTATCTTTCTCTACTCCTCAAAGATGAAAACTTGTCAGCAAGCCAATCAGGAATTTCCTAGGAGGCCCATGCTTAGCAGAATTTGCCTCTGGGTAGATGTTGTGGTAATTAAGCTTCACTCATCATTATGATTTCATGCCTCTTTGAAAGATCTGCAGTTTGCTTTTAGATGGCACTGTCCACATCTTCTCCTTGGCTGGGAAGGCAATTCTAGATGCCAAAAACCATATTGCTTCTATTTGTTTTTATACTTATTTTAATGCAGTTGATCTCTACAGTATTACACAGTTCATTCATTAGAATTTCTGAGTGGGGATTTATTATTATTTTTTAAATATACATTGCAAATCCGCTTCCCTTTCTATTGTTTCTATTTCTTTTGAACAAACAGTATCCTTCAGTTGCTATATTCTCAGACATAGGAATCATCCCATTAAGGCACCATTATATATATTAAAACATATTTGCCTTTCTGTACTAATACCATTTATGTTGTCAGTCACTCACTTCTTTCCATTTCCAGTCCTTTTCATAGACTGGAAGCGTAGATGAGTGCATCACTTGAGCCCCCATGGTCATGAGCTTCTTTCTTAAATCTGCAAAGTCTGTAGTGATATTCTTATAGATGTTCTTTGCAGTATCATTTGGCCCTACTTCTATTAGCAAGAAGGAATAATTGTCAGGGAAATGAATAAATTGTTTTGTCACATCTTTACTCCTTGCTCCAGTCAGATAACATGCTTCGTAATTTAATTAACCAGATAAGTAAAGGAGAGATTGTGAATGAAGCCAGCTTGCTAGATTACCAGCAGCTAGTTTCAGATTTATACTCCACATCCCAAAAAAGTGAGAGCTGTCTGTCATCTACAGCCTCAGAATCTGATTGAACCAGCCGCTCCTTCTGCTAGATATAAAAAAGATCCAGCTGTTTAAAAACAAAGTGCTCAAGCCCAAGTCAGTTGGGCAAGATCAAGGGAGCAAGAACTATACAGCTTTCAATAAGGCAACTTTAACATTAATCAAGGGTAAATAAAGTATCTTGGAAACTGTAATAAGAATTTCCCAGCCTTATTTATAGTGAGTCAATTAAGTCAGAATCTCCTTGAGCAATTTGAAATGCTTCTCCCCAGATCTCTATCTGAGCTGCAGTGCATTCGGAAAGTATTCAGACCCCCTTCACTTTTTTCAATTTTGTTATGTTGCAGCCTGATACTACAATTGTTCAAATTCATTTTTTTCCTCATTAATCTAAATTTAATAAATTTACAGACATTTTAAAAATTCTGTTTTCACTTTGTCATTATGGGGTACTGAGTGTAGATTAATGAGAAAAAAATGAATTTGAACAATCGTAGTATCAGGCTGCAACATAACAAAATTGAAAAAAATGAAGGGGGTCTGAATACTTTCTGAATGCACTGTAAGTTGCCATTGAGGTAACCTGACAACTGACTCACTCACCATCTCTTGATTGTTTATGTCTGTGTTTTCTTTCATTTGTTTCCTAGCCTCCCCAGAAGCTCACACAAAAAGAAAACCTCCAGAGGTCTATGGAGAGAGCTTGGCAAAGAATGAGGTTTTCCCTCTTTACAGCAGTTTTGAGTAATTATGTGGAGTTCACAAGATGTAGGGGAGGTCCAGGGAATTAAAGCAGAGAAACATATAGCTTCAAGTAATTGCTATTTTTGTAGAAATAGATAAAACATCTGGCTGGGATTTTGCATTAAGTTTTTATTTCTGTTTTCTGTATTGTGCTAAGTCTAATTGTATCTTACTCTCTATACAAGTCAGAGAATTGGGTGTAAACTTAGCCTTTACTCATTCTTCAGGCTGTGCTCATAAGATATAAAGTCTTGTATAGAATCTTTTGGTGATCTGTAATTGTAAAGACTACACAGGATGACCCTGAAAGACCTTGAAAGAGGGGAAATCTGTTACCAAGGCAACAAACAAATAAATGAGGTTTGACTTTAAGGCAAGAAAATAGTTTACAAAAACATGTCAAGCCCTCCCCTTAATTCATATGAAGATAAAAGGGGGAGGAAGGGAAGCACATTCAGAGTTACAAGATTCTGTTACTATAGCTGTTTTAATAAAAGTAGCTTTAGGTCTGCATGGTGTCTATTCCTTAGTCTGGTCTACTTCATAGGGTTGACAGTAATAATGTTTGTAACTTTTTTCCCAGTCCCTTCATGGAAACTTCAGAAAGATAGCTCTCTTTGTTATGACCATCGCTATACCATCATCTTGTAGTCTGGACTACTGTATTTTCTTTTGGGTTTTTTTCATTTTAAACAAGTTGCCAGCTGAAATATACAATGAAGTGAGCAGTTCTGTAATTTATCATCTTCAAACTGAATGTTTGCCTTTTCATGTTTTATCTTTTTTAAAATAAAGTTTGATTTTATTCATCTCCTGTGAGACTGATTTAATCTTGTGAGGGGGAGAGCTAAATCCTCTAATCCATTGTTTCTATGGCACTTAGCCAGGAGGTACATTATTGAAATTATTTCCATTTCCAGTTTTTGCACACACATTTCACATTCCTGTGTTGGGGGGGCACCAAATGAGACATCCCCTAGAAGATAGGTAGTGGCAACAGGAATTATCAAGCTGATACCTAAAAGCAGAAGGTGGGACCCGGCTGTGAAGACTCAGAGGACTTCTGGGAGAGGACATTTGTGTCAGCCCTTCAAGATAGAACAGGTCAGGAAACAGACGTAACAAAAACTACTGGAATTCTACTTTATTGTTATAAGGTGAAATAACAGAATCTTGAAAGCCTGGCAGTTTCTCTCTCCTTACCTCTTATACAGTCAAGAAAGGGCAATCTTGAGTTTCTTCCTCACCATCTCCTGTCTTTCCAGGCTAAGCTGATGTTTCCATGATGGCTGTTGCATAACATCTTTAAGGTTATCTCCATACTCCTCTACAATAGTTACCAAAGTGCTAAGCTATTGATGTATACAGTGTTCACAGGATTATTGACTGATTATGTGCCATCAAGTCAGTGTTGACTCTTAGCGACCACATGGATAGATCTTTGTATAATGTATCTGAAGTAGCAACAATTTGAGCCAGGTCATTTGTGCCTCAAGTGTGAACTCTGGGTTGATTTGTTCATTGATCCATTTGTTTGTTTTCTTGGCTGTTTATGGTATTCTCAGAGTTTTCTCCAATACCAAATTTCAAAAGCATCAATACTCTTTCTATTCTGATTCTTTAAAGTCCAACTTTCACTTCCATAGAATGGCACAAGGAATACCATTGCTTGTACTAACCTGTTGTTGCAGACACATCATGGCATCTGAATATCTTTTCCAAGACCTTCAGGGCTACTCTACCAATATCTTTTCCAAGAACTTCAGGTCTACTCTACCAAGTCTGTGGTGTATTTCTTGACTGTGTGTTCCTTTCCTGTTGATGTTCACAGGATAAAGAAGCTTTTATCAATCATGTACCATCTTCATATAATACCTGCAGTGAACATCAGTGTATTTTCAGGATCTTCCAGTTTCCAATCAATCTCAGTTCTTTTTAAGGATATGACATGGATAATCTGACAGTTGTTTGACTTGGCCAGCATATTATTCTATAAATATATGTGTAACTGTATAATATTTTTCTAGTCAGACATAAATAATTAAGGAAATGCTTTGCCAAGCATTTAGCATTTGGAGTTCAGTTGTGTTTTGTGCAGGAGAAAAATTTTATGCTCTCTAGAAATGCATCAGCCACATACATGCAATGAAGCAATTTTTTTTAATTCAACCAGAAGCACAACACTCTTAAATTAATACCTGGAATAAATATGATCTCCCAAGTATTCTGGCAGAAAATATCTTGAAGAAGCCCCAGGAAAAATGTCACATGATATATTATTTACTAAAGTATATCTGTAGTCGCAGTACAAGTGGCTGTTCTTGTAACTAAATATGCAGTCCCTCTTTGTCTGTTATTCAGGATCCTTGAAAGATAGGTCAGGAAGTACAAAATTAAAACAACTACATAGGCTGCCACCATTCCCTTTCAGCTTATTGTAGAGTGGGAAAGACTCCAGACTAAGACACACTTGGCTGCCTGGGAGTAGGGGCCATTTAGCTTGCTCCCACTTACCTCAGGCATACCTAAGTAAATACAATCAGTGTTTCAAAGCATATCTGTCTTGGAGGACACAGGTTCTTAAAAGAAATCTGCAGAGAAATCCAGGTTAGCTCCCCTCCCCCAAGGGAGTCTGTAGTTTAAATAGGATAGTTAAGAAAATGGTGAAGCATACAATTTGAATAGTAAATAAAATCCAAAAAAGTTGGTCTAGCTAGTTCTTAATGCTGAGATAAGCTACTTTAGCCAAGTAAGTTTTCTCAGAATTCTTGATTCAACAACATCTTAGCTGGGTCAGTGAGTCAGTCAGGAACTGCCCAAGAACAATGAGGAACAAATAGAAGATAAAGATATTTTGCTGGGTTTTATATTGTTCAGCTAAGTGACTTTTACATTCTATTCTTCCTCTGATCAATGAACAAGATTATGGAAATTGCGGGCATGGAAATTCTTGTCACCATATACTTTCAGTAGGTAAGAATAGGTAGAACTGTTCCTGCCAGAAGCCTCGTACATTTGCAAAGGGAAGTACTTGTGATATAACTAGAGAAGTAAGAAATGGAACAGCCATCCTTGTCAACTCCATGGGGATTTTAAGAATGGCAAACAAAGCAAAGCCAAGCTTCCTGAGAGTTACTATTGCAGAGAAATGAACAGCCAAAGAACAGAATGGGAGGGCTTATGGACTGCCACTGCCAGTAGCAAAGCAAGAAGTTATACACAGAGTAAACACTGTTTGCTTAAAGTGGCATGGACATCCTGTGCCTACACAGGTGTCTGTAGTATAGTGTTGGCCCATCACCTTTATCTGTTTACTAGCAATGGTTGCCAATATGTATACCCCAGGTCTTCCATCTATACTCAGCTGTTACTATATAGTAGCGCTAGGCAAATAATCTGGAGAGGGCTGGTTATTAATAAAGTTATTAATAAAGTTATTAGAGGACAAAGAAACTTACTTCCCTATTAATACCAGCCCAATACAGAAACTAGACAGCCTAATCAAGAGAACCCTCAACGACCTAACTAAGAAAGGCCAGATCACAAAGGAAGAACAGTGGTGGATGAAAAGCAGTAGACCCATCCTCCCACGCTTCTATGGACGACCAAAAATACACAAGCCTGACATACCGCTCCAACCAATTATATCTTTACCAGGGACTCCAACATACAACATAGCGAAAGAACTGACAAAAAAGCTTGGACACCTCAGAGAGACCAGTGAATATTCTATCAACTCCTCACTACAGTGCCTCCAGAAACTCAAAGACATACACATAGATGAAGACGAAATATGGTCTCATTTGATGTTACAGCACTCTTTACATCCATAAACCCAGAACTAGTGAAAGAATCCATATCAGCAGTACTACACAACACACCCAACTTAATCAAATACACCCAGATTGAAATATCCAGAATCATGGACCTCATCAACCTCTGCCTCACCACCTATTTTCAGTTTGATGGACAAATATACCAACAAATCAGAGGCACACCCATGGGATCGCCACTGTCAGGACTCATAGCAGAGATTGTAATGCAAATGCCTAGAAGCTACAGCACTTCCCCACATACAACCTAAAGTATGGATCCGGTATGTAGATGACACATTTGTATAATAAAAAAAGGAACAACTAGAGAAGACACATGAAACCATCAACAACATCTTCAAAGGAATAAAATTCACCAGAGAGGAAGAAAACAACAACACGCTACCCTTCCTGGATATCCTCATCAGCAGAGAAAACAACAGTAAATTAGAAACCCAAGTTTATCGGAAGACAACCCACACCAATCAAGTACTTCATTACCAAAGTAACACCCAATCTCCCACAAGAGGAGCTGTGTAAGAACGTTATTCAAGTGAGCACAAATGCATTGCAGCAACCCAGAATAGCAGAAAAAGGAAACAGACCACCTATACAACATCTTCCAACAAAATGAATATCCATGCAACTTTATCAAAAAGCCCCTGACCACTCAACCTACTACAACATAACCGACACAAGCTATGAAAAGGATCACACTGCCATACATCAGAAACGTCTCAGAAACCACCAAGAAACTATTACAACCACATGGCATCTCGTAGCACACAAACCAACAAAATCACTCCAAAATATCTTAAGTAAACCAAAAGACCCAGTAGCACAAGAAGAAAAAAACAGGAGTTATCTACAACATACAGTGTAAGGACTGTAACAAACACTATGTAGGACAGACAGGCAGAAGACTAGCAGAGCACATCCATGAGCACCAACTAGCAGTCAGAAGACATGATGAAAACTCCTTAATCTCAAACACATGGACAGACTGAACCATAGTTTTAACTGGGAAACTGTCACCATTTTAGACCAAGCTAAATCCAAAAATGCAAGAGAATTCTTGGAAGCTTGGTATTCAGACAAGGCAGCAATTAACAGACCCATAGAGATAAACAGCATCTCCATACTATTCAAAAGAGACAAAAGATCAGAAGATCTCCATACTATTCAAAAGAGACAAAAGACCAGAAGATCATCACCCAGATAAGCAAAGGTTACTGCCAGGCACACAATCAAGCAGTAAACATATGCTAATCAACAAACTACCAGGGGAGCAAAACAAAACCCCCACCCCCACCAGCACTGGCATGGCATGCCACAGTATATAGAGAGCAAACCCCATCCCATTTTAGCACTGAAGATGTTATCTAGCCAGGTAATGAAATGTTTGCAAGAAAAGAACCAAGCTCAGAGATCCCTAAGGACTCCACAAGTTTCTAACCTCCAGGCCATCTGTCAGGATTCAAGTGTTAATGTGGGGCTTTAAAGACTGAACTTGTCTTCAACTTCAAGCACTGGCCAGGAAGACAATAACCTTTCTTCTCCTAGGGCTCCACTGGTAGTTTAATACATAAAGAGGACAAAAGATTGTACCACATGACAACAAGCAGATAGGAGCCTAATTACAAATTAGGGCAAATAGCTTATTGTCATACTCCCTCTCTACTCTATGAATGGTGCGATGGTGTGCTTGCTCTTTAGTCTGAACAACCAAGGAGCTGTCATTCCTTTTTTCAACTTCACAACTTGTATCCATGGACTTGTCCTGCTTTCCTCTCAAGGTATCACTACCATTGACCTGTCAGGATTCCAGTCTGCTTCTGTTATAGTCTGTTACTTGATGCTACATGGGCAATTATGATAAGTAAGGCTTCCAATCTAGCTGAAGCAGGAACAAGAAGATCAACTAATGTAAGCCTCACTGGCATTTTATACTCAACTTACACTGCTCCATCATCCACATAATAGTTATTTGGAGATGATATACCGCAACACCCAGAGAAACAACAATTCTTTGGGCAACTGGGGGGGGGATCACACTCACTAGAATAAATGGAAACCCCAAATGCAGCAAAGATGGCTTACCACATGTTAAAGGATGCAGTAACATGGATTATCATCTAAGAGCCTCCCATCTGGCATATAAAGCCATTGAATCCAAAATGGAATCATGAGACCTCTAAAATAATCTAACATGAGATAGTGATAGCCATTAACTCAGAGAACTTTAAAAGGAAATATTTATTTATTTTATATATCAAATTTGTCACTGCCCATCTCATTAAAAAGTGACTCTGGGCAGTTTACAGAGAGGATAAAATCAATTAAAATACAATATAATAGCAGTCTTAAATAAATAATAAATAAATTCCAAGAATTGATGGAATTGGCGAGTAGCTGGGGATTGTCATTAGGGCACCAGCCGTCCCCAGGATGGATTAGAGTTCTTATCACCCCACACAAGCTAGCAGAACGAAGTCTTTAGATAAATTCAGGGAGAGAGGCTACAATTTAAATCTGTATTAGTCACAGCCACTGCACATTTAAACAAATAAAATCTCCTTTGAGT
Source organism: Python bivittatus (assembly GCF_059951505.1). Taxonomy (NCBI): domain Eukaryota; kingdom Metazoa; phylum Chordata; class Lepidosauria; order Squamata; family Pythonidae; genus Python; species Python bivittatus. Next base: position 43,041,889 of record NW_028277125.1, on the reverse strand, counting down.
CAAACTTGATTCCTGGTGACTTCATGGATACATCCATGTAGTTTTCTTGGCAACAGTACAATGTGGTTTGATTCTGCATTCTTCCAGGGTATTTTTTCAACTTTCCACTCTAATCTACAACCCTGCTATTTCCTGGTGATTTCCCTCCAAGTATTATCTCTGCTTGGCATATTGAGATCAGCCAAAGTTGGCTAGGTCTTGTTACCTAACTCTACATTACCTCCAGTAATAAGGCAGTATATCAGTACCACTGCTGGAGAGTACATGTGAAAGGATGCTATTCTGTTCATATCTTGCATCTCAGCAACATTCTCCTGGGTTCATTTATAAGGGTGATTTCACATAAGTTCTGAATTTTCTCCAGATACAGAGTAGCCTTCGCTAGCTCGGTATCTTCCAGATGTGTTGGGATTTCAACTCTCAGAATTCCTACAGACTATGGCCGTAGCTAAGAATGAACCCAGGACATCTAGAAGGTATCAGCTTAGGGACAGCTGATCTAAAGAAATAGGTTGATTTAATTGGTGATGTATTGACATCTTAAATGCATTAACATCCTTCCCCTCCCCCCATTTGAATTTTATTAGGGGTGGACATACTAAAGCTTGGCAAATCTTCTCACCCTTGGCAAATTTAAGATATGTAGACTTCACCGCCCAGAATGTTGGGAGTTGAAGTCCACACATCTTAAAGTTGCTAAGGTTGAAAAACACTATTAAAGACGTATTAGTAGCATACCAGAAAAAAGGAGGTTTGTTCTTTCTTTTTTGTCCAGAGTAGATGCTTTTAGGGATAGGAGTAAGTGTGACAACACATTTCATTTCACGTTTCACAGGCAATTATTTGGCCACAGAAAAACTTTTTTGTTTTTGTTTTCCATTTCCTGCCTAAAGGGGAAGTGGAAGCCTATAAACTGGACTACCACAAAAAAAAAAAGCTTTCCCTAGCAAAAATAGGGGTACTTGCTACTATCAACAATCCATGTGTGCGATATATCACCCAACACTGGCATCTACAGGAAACAACAGCATCAAAATGGTGGGGCATGATCAGCTTTTGGCCTTTTTTAATGTGTGCTGCACACATTGCATGCATATAAAAAGGGGCAAGACTTCTGTCATGTCAATCACCCCTGCCCTTTTGATGCTACTGACATGCCTCCTCCCTCCGCAGGTGCCCCTAAACAGAAAATAATCTTACCCAGTCATGACTTGGGGAACAATTCTGTAAGCAGCCATGCAAGTTATGAAGAGCTTTTGCATCCCAGCTACTTAAGGTCTCTATTGCAACTACCCTGCACCTATCAAAGCAGAATGCCACCATATAGATTGTTGTCGCTGCAGACAAATTCTTGCTTACATATTTGCCTAGCAACTTAATTCATGTTTTCCAGTGGCAAGACCAATGTTTTACCCAGCATCTCATTTTCTGCAAGAAATATTATTCTCCCCAATTAGAAGTTAAGCTAGAAATACCTTGGCTTTTTTGCATATTTTTCTTATGCTACATAACTATTTGTTTACATGCATCCATAAAGTCATATCATATACATGATAAAGCTTCCTTGTTTGTCCAAAATGACAGCAGCTGCCTAGGATCTCAGGCAGAGGTTGTTTCTACTATCTACTGGAACGGCCAAGACCGAACCTGAGACTTCAGCACACAAAGCATGTGCTCTAACGCTGAGTTATGCTTGCTCACAATATAACGGTTCGCTCTTGGGTGCACTGAACTGAGAGCTGGAAGGAAACTTTCACACCACATAAAAGCACGTGTGAGCCTCTCAGGCAGAATTTGTATCATTTGCCCTTATTATTAAAAGCAGGAAATAATGCAAACATCTAAGGCAGCCAATATACAGAAAATTGCAGGCTTAAACTTCTTGAGTGAAAAAAAGATCCCAAACGGAACTTTACTGCCCTCCTCCTACCAGGCCATGGCCATATATATGTTCATTACAGCAATCTCACTTAATCCAAGATAACAACATGGCATGGGAAGCAGTTCTTTGCACTCCCCTTACATGTTCCAAAGATCATTAACCAGCATTTTTATTGGTTTATCTCCCTCAAAAGCAGAATAGCTCTCCCGATCTCGAAAGATTTCTCTCTCACACACACATACACACACACACACTCTTGCACTGTACCCTTTCCATGTGATCCAAACTTAGAGCAGGTATCCATGCTGGTTCCACAGGCTACAATAAATCTCCTTGACAGCAAATCCATAATCTCAGAAGCAACACAGACAGGAGTCCTCATTCAACAAGGACTTTCCTTCCAGTCGGTGAGGACTGGAAATATCGTTGGAAGCCGGTAGAAGGAACTCTGAACAAGTTCGCTCTTGAATGGCAAAACTGAAGGACTATACACATTTCACATGAATATTCACGAGTTCAACTTTTGTCTGTATCAGGGCTGACATTACAGCTGTTTTCAGCAGCCACAAATTCCTCCGAGAATTTCTCTCCCTCCCCTCCCTAGTTCTTCCTTTGGGTTGAAAGAAAGGGGGGGGGGGAGAGGGAGGGTCTGCTTTTGCTGCTGAAATTCGGAGCAATTCATCTTCTTCTCTTACCCCTCGGCTCGTCCATTCCCTTTGCGCACGCCCGCTGCCTTTCCTCCTCCCGCTTCTTTGATCAGCTTCTCTTGCCTCCGAGAAGGGCACATGCAGCAGGGTTATTTAACGGTCCAAGGCCGTGGGAGGGGTTATTCTATGACTCAGAAGGAGAAGCAGGTTGGATTGTCTGCTTCCCCCCCGCCCCCCCATGGAAATCTTCCTGCTCCACATCTGCAGGGCAATCCTCACAAGTTCATCTTGGGCATTTGGTGACCCTCATCCAAGTATATCCTTCCCAACTTTCAGAGTTGTAAACTGGTGTCAGATAGGTGTACCTTATTGTACTGGCACTTTTCAGTACACAATTACTTAAGATTCTTTTGAAGTTGCCTGACGTTCAAGTCATTGCATCAGGATGGAAGAACTATTCCCAGAAGAACACTTCTATGCCCCCTTCTTCTTGCTACTGCTGGTGCTTATGAATGCTAGACAAAGGCTGTCCTTTCCTGCTCCCCCATGGTTTTGGAATTAGACTTTCCCTCCCTGGACATGTTGTATTTTATTTCCATTTTATTAAATTGGTATATTTCTATGGCTTGTAAATACCATTGACTGTAAATAAATGAAACGTGATATAAAAGAAATATGAAATATATGATCAGAGAATCACTTGTTTGGCTGAGGAGAAATTATTATATCCCCTCCAGACTTGTTCTTCCCCACACTTGATCAGAACCACATCCTTAGCACCACTTATTTTACATATACAATGTGCTATTATTTAAAGAAATGTATTTCTCTTTTCTCTCTATGAGAAGCTTAACAGAGTGGCAATACAGAGCTATTCAATCTATGAGTGTAAGCAAGAATGAAATTAGCTTTGCATAATCAACTCTCCATTTTTAAAAAATAATGTTATTTGGATAGAGGGTCTGGCAGGCATCAAATACATATTCCTGGATAAACTGTGACTTAACTGCGGCTTGACATTAATTTTCTTACTGTGTGTCTTGGTTTTATTTCTATAAGTAGAATAATTTATTCACAGTTCTGAATGGCTGAATATCTCCATCTTTGGTATGCATTCTCAAACCCTGTTTATCTTCTAAAATTATTTTTTAACAAAGCCATTTTAGAAATATATGCAGCACCAATAAGCCAAGGATTCCTCCTGAAAAGAGCATTATGAGAACCATATGTACTGTGTTCAATGCCTGTTCAAAATGAATGTGTTGAATCAGCTTTGCTTGGTTTTTCCTCTAGGTTGTGTGGGAGGTATAGGGTCAACTGGTCAATTGGTTAGCACTCCAACTGAGGTAGTTGCAGGCATCCATGCAAAATTAACACAAATGGTACCATGCCTGTATCAGCTGATATAACTTGGGGCAATGTTGGTTGTATGTGGCACTCCATGTCTGGGGCTGTGTAAATGGATCCTGGCTGAACAGAATTCTAATGGGAGTTGTTGATATGAGAAGCCAGGGGTCAACCAGTCAACTACTCATATACATTTTTCTGTTGTCTAAGGGAGAATGGCATTGCAGTCTGATCTCCTGCACAGGCAAAACAAGAATGAGCAGCAGGCACAGTGTTCAATAACTGGAGGGAAGAGGGCTTCCAGGACCACAGTAGCAAAGGTAATAGGAGATATCAATTCATTGATGCAGAAAATATAATGGCAACATGGTTCATCCACCCACATCAAGGAGCCCCACTTTGACTTCATGGAATGATTTAAGCTGCAATAAGATGGAAAACACCACGAGTAGGGGAGCACCTCAGCCTGTCTTTGGATCGCTTCACCCTCTGATGAACCATGAGATATAGGCAGGGACACGTGGACGTGTACTCAGGGAAGGCCTGCTGAAGCATCCTCATGCCAAGGTAGAGATTATGTGGATATGCTCTCAGTAACTAGCTAACAGGAGAACCTTCAAGGACTCAGTATGACTGCATAGAAATTTTACTGCAAATTAGAACATGTATTGACATAGAATATTAACTACAGAATGCAAGAATCCGACTATATACATACAAGTTTGTGTGCTTGTGCGTACATATGTTATGTGTATATCAGCCCTGAGAACTTAAATCCTAGGTCTTCTAGCTTTTGTGGTAATGGACTTTTCATTGCTTTTTTCCCAGACTGGAATCGGGAGAGCACCAGCACCCTATTTACTTAATGGTCTTGACTAGTCTGAAGCTCTTTGCTTCCTGTTTTGCCAGCTTCAGCCCTCACACCAGGACACTTTCCACTCAGAAAACTTCAACATTTCTTTCCTAATGATTTATTTGTAGCCAACTGGGGAACACAATTGCACAAACAATTATGTTTTTAGAATATTTTTATCTCATATTTTAGTATACCCAATGAATAACATAAAACTATAAAGTATTTATCATAGTGTAAGTCTTAAAAACCAACAAAACTAAAATGTCACAGACATGCAGTGAGGACATTTTGTCCATTTTCTACCCAAGACTACATAAACTGATTGCTCATTTATCTCATGCTATTTTATAGGGTGTGCGTGTATGTGTGTGCGGTGTCTACGTATATGTATGTATGTGTGTGTTTTTACCCATTATAATTTTCATGTACAGATTTTTCATGCACTTGACTTTATTGTACCTTACCCAGGATTCAGGTGGGTTATAAATATTGTAAAATAAATATAGTTTGTAAGTGGGATGTCCCATCTAGCATGTTTTTTCCTCCAAAGAGAAAATAACAACACAATTATCTTTCACACATCAGCACAAAAATCACATGTGCACTTAAAAATATACTAGTTGAAATTACACTTTTGCAAGAATATCATGCCATAGTTAAAACATGGCTGACTTTTTACACTGCTTGAAAGATAATCTGCTGCTCTAAAAGATAGATTTTGCTATAGAATTGCAAAAACGTTTACTGGGGTACATCGAAGCAATCTGAAAAACCAACTATGTTTGGGCTACTAAATCTGTCACCTCTTGGAGTCCACTTCAGACACTTCAACCATTTGATAGCAAATACTGTATGCAGCACATTTATATAAGAGTCACTTGTATAGTGAGATGGGCAGCATATATACATTTGAAAAATAAATCAATCACTGGGCGGCAGTGGTGATGGTGGTGGTGGTAAATTTATTCCTGTTAATATAGTAATATTTGAGTTTTTCTCTTATGTCAGTCTGCTCTTATTT